>NW_028190249.1:0-190000 GCF_048542155.1 Nylanderia fulva | reverse complement strand
TAGGTGAAAGCGTAAACTTAAAAAACCCCACACACATACACACAGAGAGAGAGAGAGAGAGAGAGAGAGAGAGCGTGTGTCTTAAAGAAAGAGGGAGGGAGAGAGATAAGGAGAGAGAGAGCATGTGTCTTAAAGAGAGAGAGAGGGAGCGCGTGTGTTTTAGAGTGAGAGAGAGAGAAAGCGTGTCTTAAAAAAAGAAAATAAAATATCTGGGAGAAAGAAATAGATAACATAGTAGTCATCCACAAAAAAATTTAAACATTTATTTTAGTATAAATTACGTGAAAGTCGAACAACAAATGTGGAAGTAGATCGCGGTAATACAAAAAAAGAATTAATTTTTTGTGTTAAAACGGATTTAATATAGACTATATGAGGACCGCGCAAAGCGCGGTCCGAATAGAAAGGCTGGCTTTGAGGACCGCGCGAAGCGCGGTCCGAAAAGCTAGTATATATATATATCTTATATATTTTTAATATTTTTTCAAACGTTATTTTAAATATTTATAAAACATTATATCGTAACGTTTAGAAAATTTATATAAAATCAAATATATATATATATATATATATATATACATTAATTAATTTTTCAAATAATAAATTATATAATTCTCATAACAAGATAAATATTATGAAATATTATAAATTTTAAATTAATAAAGGTAACTTATTAAAAATAATGATAAATTTACGAAACATCATTTTTATATATTTATTTTTTAAAACTTGCGGAATATATATATATATATATATATATATATATTCCGCAAGTTTTAAAAAATAAATATATAAAAATGTTTCGTAAATTTATCATTATTTTTAATAAGTTACCTTTATTAATTTAAAATTTATAATATTTCATAATATTTATCTTGTTATGAGAATTATATAATTTATTATTTGAAAAATTAATTAATGTATATATATATATATATATATATATTTGATTTTATATAAATTTTCTAAACGTTACGATATAATGTTTTATAAATATTTAAAATAACGTTTAAAAAAATATTAAAAATATATAAGATTTTATATAATATATATATATATATATATATATATACACTATATATATATATATATATATATATATATATATTATATAAAATCTTATATATTTTTAATATTTTTTCAAACGTTATTTGTGTTGTCTGGGATCTTTATTGGAAGTAACGCAATATTTAGGAAAATTCCGTAAGTTTTAAAAAATAAATATATAAAAATGATGTTTCATAAATTTATCATTATTTTTAATAAGTTACCTTTATTAATTTAAAATATTTTATAATATTTATCTTGTTATGAAAATTATATAATTTATTATTTGAAAAATTAATTAATAAATGTTCCATAGTGATCCAGAGCCGCGTTTATAAAAATTGCGCCCAGGAGCTTCTGATCTTTGAGCGCCCCAATCTAGCTCCCTCTTTCCCCAAATGAATAAACAGCATGTAATTAAAATAACATTTTTTATATTTATTAAACTTTTAAAACATTTAAGAACAGATGAATAATTAAAACATAAAACATTCCCAGTAAGCAAGAAATATTTAATCAACATTTTACAACGTTGATTTTATATAAATTTTCTAAACGTTACGATATAATGTTTTATAAATATTTAAAATAACGTTTGAAAAAATATTAAAAATATATAAGATTTTATAAAATATATATATATATATATATATATATATATATATACATATATATATATTCCCTATTATCGAGAATCAAATAAATAGCCTACAAGAAAAGAAAGTATTTACCGTTCTCGACATAAAAGACGGATTCCATCAAATCGCTGTTCATCCGGACGACACAAAATATTTTTCTTTTGCCACGCCGGACGGACAGTACGAGTATGTTAAATTACCGTTTGGATTCGCGGATAGCCCGGCGGAGTTTCAAAAAAGAATTTTGCAAGTCTTTCAACTTCTAATTAGGGCGGAAAAGATATTGATCTATATGGACGATATGCTTATCGCGACGCGTTCGATAGACGAAAACTTAAACATTTTAAAGGAATCAGAAAGAATTTCTCCATATGTAAGTTTCGAGATTAATTTATATATGGAACTTAGTGATCTCAAACCAAGAGATACAGTTCCGAATAATTAATTTTTCGTGTTTTGGCTCTGTTGGCCGATTTAAAAAAACATCATATTCTAAAGGAAGTGTTAATTATTCTCAAAAAATATAATTCTGAATTAAATCTGACAAAGTGTCAGTTTCTCAAATCAAAAATAGAATATTTAAGATATATAGTTTCGCACAACGGAATTATTATTAGTGATAGACATACGCGTGCTATATTAGAATTTCCGGTACCGAGAACTGTTCGCCAATTACAAAGCTTTTTAGGCTTGACGAATTATTTTAGGCGATTTATTCGGGATTGTGCATTAAAGGTAAAGCCACTGCACATATTGACTAGAGCGTCGACAGATTTTGTTTTTGATGAAGAAAGTAAACGAGCGTTTGAGGCGTTAAAAAAGAAGCTCACTGCCCATCCCGTTCTTCGTCTTTATAATCCGTCTGCCGCGACCGAATTACATACCGACGCGAGCAGCGCCGGCTTTGGAGCTATCCTACTCCAAAAGCAGGCCGATGGAAAATTAACCGCGATCGCGTATTTTAGCCAAGCAACTACCGATGTTGACCGAAAATATCATAGCTACGAGTTAGAGACCCTAGTTATTGTCAAGTTTGGAAAGATTTCACATTTATTTACAAGGGATATCCTTTAAAGTAATTACCGATTGTAACTCGTTAGTTTTAGCATTAAAGAAGACTGATATAAGTCCTCGAATTGCGCGTTGGAGCTTAGCATTCCAGAACTACAATTTCGAAACCGTACATCGAAGCGGGGAGAAAATGAAACACGTGGACGCGTTAAGCAGGAGCGTTTGTGATAGATGCTCTCACTATTAAGGACGAATTAATGTACAAACAGCTAGCAGATAAAAATTTACAAAAACTCGCGGAATCAATTGAAATAAAAGGAAATAAAAATTTTACGCTCATTAATGGTATGATTTTTAAAATGAATAATGATCGAACGCTGTTTGTGGTTCCGGAAACAATGACTGAGAGCATCATCCGCATATATCATGACGAAATGGGCCATGTAGAAGTGGAAAAAACTGTCAAAGGAATTTTAGGACATTACTGGTTCCCTTGCATGAAACAAAAAGTTAAATCGCACATAGAAAATTGCGTTAAGTGCCTTCAGTTTTCTCTCTCTAATTACCATCGGGAAGGAGAAATGCAACTAGTGGATAAAGGGATGCAGCCCTTTGAAACTATTCACGTCGATCACTTCGGACCGTTAGAGACGTCCCCGGGAAAATACAAATACATATTACTGGTGGTCGATGCCTTCACTAAATACGTTTGGTTGTCTCCAACTAAGACTATGAATACAAAAGGAGTCGAGAAACACCTAGTTTTTCTGTTTAATATTTTCGGAATGCCGCGACGTATCATTAGCGATAGAGGCAGCAGCTTTACTTCACGAGATTACGATAATTTAATGTCCAGATTTAACGTAAAACATGTTAAAGTAGTAGTTGCGTCTCCCTGGGCGAACGGACAGGTTGAGAGAGTAAATCGCCTTTTAAAAAGTACATTAGCTAAAACGACTGATAATGCCGACGAGTGGGAAGCAAAATTAAGAGACGTCTAATACGTATTAAATAATACACACCACAAGTCTGTAAACACTTCTCCGAGTAATCTGTTATTAGGATATAGTCAGCAAAATCATAGCGATAGGGATCTGTGCGAAATTATTGATACACTAACAAAAATTGATACCAATCTAGTGGAAAAGCGAGCGGCGATGCGAGACAGAGCGAAATTAGCAAATCAAGCGATCCAGGAGTTATAAATAAATCTTACTATGATAAGCGACACAAAAAACCGTCGCTGTATAACGTGGGTGATCTCGTGATGATTAAGAGATTGACAGTTAAATCAAGGACGAATTCGAAGTTGCTCCCAAAATATAAAGGTCCTTACAAAATTAAAGCCGTGTTAAAGAAAAATCGGTACGTGGTAGCCGACAAAGAGGGGTATAATAGAACCCAGAAACCGTACAATGCAATATTGTCTGCGGATAAATTAAAACCGTGGATCCGAATAGGTGATTGCTCTGAGCCGACAGAAAACGAAGACGAGGACAATAATAAAGACAAGGATAGTGATAAGAATAACGAGGAGAATTGTGACGCATGATTGTAAATACCGAAGTTATTGTAAATCAAGATTTATTGTGTAGTTACAAGGAATAATTATAAGTATACTTTATTTATTCTCTTTTTGAAAAATATATATACATCTAAATTGTATTTGTATCAATATGTATGCGAGCGTTGTTCAGGGTCGAACACGAGGTCAGGCTGGCCAAACTGTAAGGGTTCCCGAAAATTTGAAGACCGAAATATAAAGCGTATAGATACGTGATTGATAAGTAGAATTGAGAGGGATGAGAATCCGCGAATTAAGCGAAGCGCTCCCTTTCGAGAGAGGGGGATAAGAGAATCGAGGCCTCGAGGTAACGCGGTATTCGAGAGAGCGGGCGTTCTGTTGAGAGTGTCGACCAAGTCGGGTCACAGTTAGTAAAGCGAGAAAAATTTCTGAGAAAGGTCAAGTCGGACCATCGAAGATCCTTGAGCTGAGTTTACTCCAACGCCGTATCGGAGCAATTTGTCTGTTAAGCAAAATATATTACTTTGCATTTCAAACACGGAAACTGATTAGTAACCAGATCATATCCCGGACAAGCCCTTCCTTACATATTTAAAACGTATATGAAACATTTTTGAATAAATTTGAATGTCTCTGAAATATTTTGTGCTGTGTGGGACCTACTGCGTCCTCGAGTGCGCCCCAATTACAATGAAAAGTTGAAAGCATATCCTAACATTAAGTTGGGTGTAACGCCAGAGCAGATCTGTCACTAACAGTGTGACGACAGATTGACGCAACAAAACTGAGAACAGATTTGTCAATCGTAAACGGAAAACAGATTTGCACGAAATGTTCAGCAAATCGAAGAAAAATCCCAGTAGCACATATATATATATTCGTTTCAGAAACGTTTATATTTAGTTAAAATGTCCAAGTTGCCACAGGGCGGTCGACGTGTTCAGACGTATTTTGTCAAAAAATTTTTTTCTTCTTCGGTCCGTTGTATATACAGACCATTAAGCTCAAAACTATTACTGAAGATAATCTGGCA
The DNA here is from genome assembly GCF_048542155.1 of Nylanderia fulva. Classification (NCBI taxonomy): domain Eukaryota; kingdom Metazoa; phylum Arthropoda; class Insecta; order Hymenoptera; family Formicidae; genus Nylanderia; species Nylanderia fulva. The sequence continues at coordinate 184,746 of NW_028190249.1, read as the reverse complement.
GCCTGAAACCACGAACAAAAACTGTGCGTTTTATTACCATAAAAAGAAGGTTAAAATTTTAAAATGTCCACTCAAAAAACGTTTAAAAAACGTTTATTTTCGAATTTAAGAAATGTTCAAAATATCACTTTTTACCGTTTTATATACTTTATTCGTGAATTTGCAATAATATAGATATATCCGCTATGTCTGCTCCTAAATCGCATATTGTGCAATAATTTTTAATGCTGATATATTTTCTGTTTACCCATACAACACAACAAGATTGCAGCAGCATTGTGGCAACATTTTATTGCAATATTACAACATTGCATAAACATTGTAAAATGTTGCAGCAATCTTGTTGCAAGATTGCAGCAATGGTAAAATGTCCGCTTTCAGAAACATTGTTCTATAACATTGCAGTAATAATGCAATAAAATATATATGTAATATTACTATTGGATTATTGGAAATGTGCCAAATACATGATCGGATTGAATGGTCTGTACCTAATACTTTTTGCGTGAATTTTATTTTTATAATATTTCTGAAATATTGCTGCAACGTTGTTTAAACTATATTGCAAATTCATGCCTATATAATATTTCTGCAATATTGCTATGCAATGTACAATATTATTACAATGTTGTTGCAATATTGCTGCAAACTTGTGTGCTGTATGGGTAATATATGACATTTATGAAATATTGCAAATTGCAAAATATTTCTTATTTTTTATTTTTTTTATTTATTCGGACCTTTATTTGACCAATTTTTAAATAATCAGTTTAATCTGTTAAGATTGTCAAAAGAATTAAACTGATAAAAATTATTGATTGTAATAGCTATATATAATTCTCTGACTAAAATTTAATAGCGAGCTATATATATATATATATATATATATATAGCTCATCGAGTTCCTTTTAAAATCAATGAGTGATTAGCGGAAATTTTTCACTTTTCACGTTTCCACTTTAAAAAAAGTTACACAATCGACCCCCAGCTTACGGCGCACAGCGGTCCCAGCAAACACAGTATATAAATGTTATATACTTAAGCATGTTACATGTAACGTATATGTTAGTTGTAATTTCCCACTCATAGATGTAACATTTTTAATATTACATATATTACATTGTAGTTGGATTGTCATTATATCCCAAGATAGCACTGACTTATCAGTATACATATCTGCAGCAGATCCTGCAGATTTGTCGAAACGTTATAAATTGACAACAAAAAGCACACAGATGTGCCAAAAGTATAGTTTAAAAGATTATATACGTTTTTTTTTCATAATATGATTTGACTAACAAAAATATACATTTATATATTATAATAGATTATTTTCACTTTTTTCAATTATTATGAATTAATAATTAATATTAAATGTTTTCTTATTTGCTTTTAATAATATTTTATAGGAAACATTGCAAAATTTTATTGCTTTATTATAATGCAATCACATATATAGTTCCTTTATATTTACCCCAGCAAACACTGATATATAATTGTTACATTGCTATAATAAAACGGAATATAACAGGTAATATAACGTGTACGTTACATGTAACATCCATGTTAGTTGTAATTTCCCACTCATAGATGTAACATTTTAATATAACATATATTACATTGTATATAGTTATATTGTAATTATATACCAAATAGCACATTGATGTATTGATAAGTCAGTGCTATCTTGGGATATAATGACAATATAACTACAATGTAATATTAAAAATGTTACCTCTATGAGTGGGAAATTACAACTAACATATACGTTACATGTTAACATGCTTGAGTATATACAGGTAACATTTATATACTGTGTTTGTTGGGTACATGAGATCATAGATGTAACATTTTTAATATTACATATTTTACATTGTAGTTATATATTGTCATTATATCCCAAGATAGCACTGACTTATCAATATATCAATGTGCTATTTGGTATATAATTACAATATAACTACAATGTAATATATGTTATATTAAAATGTTACATCTATGAGTGGGAAATTACAACTAACATGTTATGTTACATGTAACGTAGACGTTATATTACCTGTTATATTCCGTTTTATTATAGCAATGTAACAATTATATATCGGTGTTTGCTGGGTATATATATATATATAACAGAACTTTAATCTAACCTAACCTAACCTAACCTCAAATCCAATCTAACCTAATATAAAACTCGAATTCTATCGAGCTCGTTCTTCGCCTCTCTCGCTTCTTACTTCTCGCCTAACTTTGAACAATTTTGACAGTTCTACTCGACTCACATTGTACATATATTGTAATAATATTGCATCAACAAGGATTGAAAAACCAGAATGGAATCCACATCTAGCAAGGTGAAGTATCATCACGATTTAATAATCCTTTCTCTTTTATTTCATGTACGTATTGTTCAATGCAGATTTTATTGTCAAGTACTAATTTTTGCATTAAAAAAATTTTTTTATTTATATTTAATTTTTTAGATTTTAAATAGTTGTTATTTATCTTTCATTTTTTAAAATTTTGTCTAATGTTTTTAACGTAAACAGTACTAGTAAACAAATATATATACATATATATAGATGAATAATTATAAAAAGCTAATTTATAGGAGGATCAGAATAATCCGGAAGATTCAGATTCTTCAGAAATGGATGAGATAGAACCAAGGCTAAAATATGTAAGGATACGCAATGATTTGGAACATATTCTACAAAACGATGCGGCTAGTTGTATCGCTGTACATCCAAAGGTGAGAATTATGTACAATAATAAAATTTTAATTTTAAAGAATTTAAAGTATTTAATAAAATAGTTTTTTTTAATTTTAAAAGTTAAATAAATAAGAAAAAAAAATTTTTTCTATACTTATTAATTTTTTCTTCTTAGTTTCTTTGTTTAGGATCACACTGGGGAATGATCCATCTTTTAGATCATCAGGGCAATAATGTAAAATCGAAAACACTACAAGCACACACGGTGGCAGTTAATCAGATCTCCATAGATGATAATGGAGACTTTATCGCTTCTTGCAGCGATGATGGGAAAGTTTTTATTTATGGCTTATATAGCACAGAAAATAATCACAATATGAGCATGGGCAGGCTGGTTAAAAGTATAGCAATTGATCCAAATTATTACAAAAGTGGCAGTGGTAGAAGATTCATTACAGGTTTTATCCATATATATATATATATATATATATATTAATTTTTAAAGTATTAGTATGTATTTTTAATTATACATAATAAAAGTATTTAAAATTCATAGGCGATGACAAGTTGATGCTCTATGAGAAGACTTTTTTGGCCAGGTTGAAGTCGACAGTACTTTGTGAAGCGGAAGGTGGAGTGAAATCTGTTGCATGGTCTGGTCGCTTTGTGGCATGGGCCTCAGACACCGGTGTGAGAGTCTACGATCTTGATGCTAAGTGTTCTCTGGGACTTATCAAATGGTCTCGCACTCCAGAGTAAGTATTTATAAAAATTAGCAGGTATAATATTTTGCATGCTGCAAAATCGAAGAATTTTTAATGTTAAAAAAGATGCTAAAAAAAATTGTGAATAAAAGAAAACTTTATTTTTATGTTATCTCATATAGAACATTGCCAGAACATTACAGATGCAATCTGCAGTGGTCAGATGACAAGACATTGTTGATTGGATGGGTGGACATTGTACGCATTTGCCACATCAGAAAGCGTACCATGCAGGAAATGGTAAACCGAGATTTGCCAGAGTTTGTGGTAGATCCAGGTAATTATGTTCCAGATAGCAAGTATATGTCAGTTTAACGTTTGATGATGTCATTAGACATCCAAGTAACGTTATTTCGATATTTGATGATGTCATTTCAATGTTTAATGACGTCATTTCGACGTTTAATGACGTCAAGTTGCCACTTGGGGTTCATCTGTTTTTTTCTTGAACATGCTTCAATACACAAATGTTAAAGAATCACTGCATGGCTCAATTTGATTGAATTATCAAAGTATTCTGAACACTATGAGGTATGTTAAATTATTCACTTAATGAATCACATTTTGCTTTTCAGTTTCAACGTTTCAAGTAGATTTTTATATATCTGGTATAGCACCGTTGAAAAATCAATTGGTATTGTTGGGGTGTCTCAAAGAGTTAGACGACGATGGAAAGAATCAACGTCCAACTCTGCATGTGGTTGAACCAAAATATCAAGATTTTTCAGTGCTATGTGCAAACTCACTTACTTTACGCGGCTACAAAGAGTACAGCTGTAATGATTATCATTTAGATTGTTTGAAGGAGGAAAATAGGTGAGTAATAATAAAATTAATTTAATATACATCGGCCATTAGAATTTATTTTCAATTATAGTTTTGTTCAATTTTAAACGATTTTTTCGCAATAAAATTATCGAGAGTATTAAAGAGTCAAAATAAAAGATATATTTTTTATGTTATATAATTTTATAATTTTATAATAATGCTCTATTAATAATGTTGATAAAATTTAATTAATTAATACATATAATAATACTCGTATATAATATTATAATAGTATAATATAATATAATATAATATTTAATATTATAATATATAATATTATATTATTTAAAATGCAAAAGAAAAATAACTTTGAATACACAGACATATTTTCTTATTTTTTGAAATTTTTGAATAATTTTTAAAATTGATTACATTTTCTTATTTTGATCTATTTCTTACATAAACATTTTTTATAGGTTTTTTATTGTAAGTCCAAAGGATATCGTGGTAGCCAGTTTATATGATACAGATGACAGAATCGAGTGGTTATTGAGTCATGGAAAATTTGAGCAAGCTTTGGAAGCAGTAACAACGAATAATGGCAAGGATTGCAAAAGGCATACCGTATTAGACGTGGGACGAATTTATTTGGATCATTTGTTGGCATATGAGAAGTACGATGAGGCTGGAAAACTTTGCCTTAAAGTTTTAGGGCGAAATAAAAAGTTGTGGGAAGAGGAGGTAAGGATTTACATTTGAATGTCACAAAAGAAATTTTTTAACATGACTCGAATTTTTCTGAGACAGGTTTACAAATTTGCCAGAATGCATCAGTTACGTTCCATCTCATCCTATTTGCCAAGAGGTGACGTTACTCTTGATCCGCTGATATATGAGATGGTGCTGTACGAGTATCTGAAGATGGATCCCGATGGTTTCTTGCAGCTGGTCAAAGAATGGTCCCCGAGCTTGTATACAGTCGCCGCGGTGGTTAACGGCGTGTTGGAGCATTTATTAGTCCACAATCAACGGCAGAACGTATTATTAGAAGCGTTAGCCATTTTATACATCCACGATGGCAAGTACGATAAAGCGCTCGCCATGTATTTGAAGCTGCGGCACAAAGACGTTTTCCAGCTGATTCAGAAGTATCAGTTGTACAATTCCGTTTACGACATGATCGAAGGCCTGATGGATCTGGATACGGAACGTGCCATACAATTTTTTCTGGAAAAAGATAGGGTACCGTCTGATGTGATCGTACAGAAATTGCAGCACAATCATCGTTATTTATATCTGGTAATGGCATAATTTATATTATTCATATAAAAAATATAGGAAGGGATAAAAGTTCCGGAACGGCGAAATATCTCAGAAAATATTGATTTAATAAAAAAATGTTTTAAACAAAAAGAGTAAGGCTTAAAAGAAGCTATTTGATGGTTTTATCTGGTTGACCTTTAGATGACCTTGAAAAGCCCAGTCAAGGTCAACATGAAAATTTTAAATAAAACCCTCTATTTTTTATTACATATTCTTGTAGCTGATGTCGAGACTTTTCCAAAACGCGCACTTTTCGAGTTATGAGAGTTTGAAATTATATAACTATTTCTTCTTAGTATCTAGACGCCCTAGACAAAAGAGACACTAAGGATTCCAAGGGCAAATATCACGGTTTATTAGTGCCATTATACGCTGATTATTCAAGAGATAAGTTATTGCCGCTTCTACGTCGCTCTGATAATTATCCAATACAACAAGCCCTGGATATCTGCAGCCAACATCAGTTTTATCCAGAAATGGTGTATTTGCTGGGCAGAATAGGAAACACTTCTGAAGCTTTAGCGCTCATGACGAGAGAGCTCGACGATATGGAGAGCGCGATTGCGTTCTGCCAAGAACACGATGACGAGGAACTGTGGAACGATCTAGTTAATTACTCACTCGACAAACCTAGTACGTATCATATTGTTGCGCGTGTCGGGATTTTAAGAGAGAATCTTTCTTAACAAATTATAGATGTGCAGATAATACAAATTTTAGATGGGCAAATCCAATTTTCACTATTATAAGAAAATAATTTCACGGATTTTAGCGGCAATTACGTTTCTCCTTCAAAAGATTGGTACCTACGTTGATCCCCGACTTATGGTACAAAGGATAGAACCTACTCTGGAGATTCCAGGGCTGAAGAAAGCATTGGTCAAAATGATGTGTGACTATAATCTGCAAGTTTCCGTGCAGGAAGGTTGCAAAAAGATATTATCTAATGATTATTTTAATCTCCACGAACGACTTGTTCGTTGTCAGCAGAAAGGCATATTTATTGATGGTAATATATGATTTCAAAATTAAAAAATCTAAAATTATTGATACAGTAATGCATATAAAAATTATGTATTTTTACTGTAAAACCCCTAAATTTGAGTAAAGAACTGAGCATATGATTAAATATTTTAAACATCTTAATAGATTGCATTCTGTAGGAGACACATTAATAAATAAATTCAAATTTAATGTAATAATTTTTTAATATAAAATAATAATTTAATAAATTAATAAACTGCTGTTTATTATATAAAATTGTTATCAGTTTCTTTTTCTTTCTGCAGATGATCAAATGTGTGGAGCTTGTCATAGGAAGATAATTGTAAGAGGTAATTATAAATAAAAGTGTTAGTAACTAGTTATAATATAAATATACAATTATATATAATTCTATTTTTAATTATTTTCTTCAGAGTTGCGGAATATAGTTGTATTTTATTGTAAGCATTGTTTTCACGAAGATTGTCTACCTAACTTTGAATTTATTGTATGTATAATGTTTTCTCTTCTACATATTTATATTATTCTATTGTTAATGTATCAACATTCACCTTTCAATTATCGTCATGCTTTCCATTTTATAGGAAAATTGTGTGATATGCAACTCGCAGGAAGTGACGCTCGGCAGAAAATGATAAAGGTAATTCTTATGTGACATGTGCAATATCCAAAGTTTAAAATGGATTATAATGTCATATGTTATTGTGCGACAAAAATTATGTTGCACACACTAATGTATAAACAAATTTTTTATATAATAAATAAGTTGAAATTATTTATAAAACAGATAGGTTTTAATTGAAAAATTATAATTTTGAATGAAGATCTAAAATAAAACTTTTTCTCACAATTCATGTAACCAACTTTAATAGATTTTGAGAAGAGAAAATATTGTTTTTTTTATTATATTTTTGTTTTTTATTTTTGTTAATGTATATCTTACAAAACTTCTCATGGGTTCAGAAAGTTTGTAGTGTTTTCGAATAAAACAGATTAAAAGTAAACCATTGTTTTCCCAAAAATGGAACCTAAATCAATCATTGGAAATCTTTTGTAATCTTCTAGAAGCAAAAAATAATTATTTATCCAAGTAAAGTTATGAAATGTAAAATTTATTATCGATTATTGAAACAGTTATAAAGATTTTTAAATTTTATACCCTGGATATATTTTCAAAATAAAATATTGTATTTTTATATATTGAAAAATAAGTAGAGAATTTAATGTGTTGATTTTATATAATTTACATTACACATACAAGATGTGCCAAAAGTCTGGAAACGGTTAAATATTTTATAAACTACGCATTTTAGAAAATAATATTTTAAATAAAAGTTGTAGCGCTTCTACAAACTATCTATTTACTAGTCTTATCAATTTGATCATAGGTAGCAATATAATTTACAATTAGTAGTTATATATTTTTTCTTAAAAACTACTATCCATTTTTTCTTTATACCAATTAATTCCTTTTATTATTTTATGCATAAAAGTATTAAAATAACCTAATCAAAAAATGAATATTTTACAAGATATTTCATAGTTTATGTAAGATTATGTCAAAAAAAGTGTAAATATAAAATATCTTAAACTATTCACTTTTTGACTTTCAACTTTTTATGGTGAATATTGCGAGAAATCGATATATATTTATATAAAAAAATTATATACTAATATCACTAATAAAAAGAAGAATCTTTCTCGCAAAGGTCCAGTAAATTTTTTTAATAATAATCTTAAGTACGATATTTTTTATACTCTTATTAATAAATTTTTTTGAAACTTAAAACTATATCTATCAGTTGATAATAAAGTTTGCCAAATTAAATTATAAAATATTTCATAAAGTATTCACTTTTGATAATTTTATCCTTATAACTTTTTATGCAGAATATTGCGAGATCTATTTATACAAAAAAATAGTGATTTCATTTAAAAAATTCAAAATAACCTTGCCTTGACCTCGGCATCGTCATTTATAATCAATTCAATTCAAACAATTATTACTCTCAATTGAATCTTTTGAGAACAACTATTGAGGAGAAACGTTCTGAATTAGTTTTCAATCGAAAAGGTGTTATCTTTCAACAGGGGGTCGATTGTGTATCTTAGATGAGTTGCTCACGAGGAGAAAATTACAAAAGTGAGGAAATTCATTAGAGTATATACTATAATACATTAATACAGGAAATTCATTAAAGTATATACTATAATACATTTGTCGAAATATATAGTAAATCTGTTCACTTTTATAATTTTCATCTCGTAAACAAACCCAAGATATACAATAATCGACCTCCAGATCTCACGTTTCTATAATGACTCAAAACTTTATGATTAATTTTATTTACTTATAATGTATACTTATAATTAATTTCATTTTATTTTAGTGCAACAATTTATTAAAGTTTAGCACACTGGCTGAATTAAACAAATTGTTAGTTGTTTTTAAAATCTTCTACTTGTTGAAAAATAATATATCAATTGATTAGCTTCACAAATCACTTAACACACTATTTTAAAGCAAAATGTTAGATCTATCTAAGTAGAATATAAAACTTATAATGATGTTATCATGGTTTTATTCATCACTTAAAAGTTATCTGGAGTAGTTTAAGATGACAAAAGTGGTTTAAAGATGACAAAAGGATATGAATCATAGATTTAAATATTTACCCTTTTCCCTTGTAGAAATTTATACTTAAATACTGATATATAGTAATTTAAGTACTCAAACTAAGTGATTAAATACTCGAAATAAGTGATAAATTATGGCGTAACTATAGTGATAAATTTCTATAAGGGTTGTCGAATCATTTTTAAATTATTAAATCTAATATAAGATATATTAATTTTTATATAATTTTCAAGAAATTTATGTTGCTTGAATATTGTTAGAATATGTGTGAACAAATAGAATAAATAAATAATTTTAATATATAAATTTTTTTTCCAAAATGACTTTTATTATAAGTGACGTTATTTCATGATCACAATACAAAAGTGCAGACAATAGAAAATATTCACCAAAGAATAATATCTATTTGCAGGAATAATATCTATTTTCTGCTCCTACTCCTAATTGATGAATAATTTTTCACTTGAACGATTATACCTGTATGTATACATGACCGAACTATAATGGTCAACTTCTATATAGATATCATGGAAACTTACATAGTTTGAAAAATTCGCCGTATACTAACGCCCTCTCAGAAAATCTAACAACCGAAAAAGCATAGTCGATAACGATAAAAATACAATCATTTGAAAAAACTATTTATTATGTCACTGTCGTATTATGACACTGCTAGAGATATTAATTTGATTTTTTTTTTAATTAAATGAGACAAGGTGCCTGAAAATTTGAGGGATAAAAAATGTTGGGGGTTTTTAAGGAATAAAAGGAGGGCCTCGCATTTTTTTTAAATGAAACTACTATAATTTTTTCATATAAAATCGATTCCTTGCAATTTTAGACAGAAAAAATTATAAAGATAAAAGATAAAATAATCAAAAAATGAATACGAGATATTTTTTTGTATGACATATAAATATTTTACATAAACTATAAAATATTTCGTGAATTATTTATTTTCTGGTGATGTTACCTCAATATAATTTTTATGCACAAAATAATTTTAAAAATCTGATAATAAAAAAATAATTTTTGTTTTTAAGAAAAAGTATGTAATTTGCAACTTACAAATTTTTTCTTTTACAATAATGTAAACATAAAAATTATATAAAAAATTAATTACTTATTAATATTTAATTTTTATACCTTACATATATTATATTTATAAAAATCACAACAAAATCACAGAAAAGAAAAACACGCTAAGTATATTTATTTAACATTGCATGCAAATATATCTTTATAAAATTTTTTTAAGTTTAAAAAAAAATTAAAAATATATTAGAAACATATAGCTCAAAAATAAATATAAAATCAAAGCTACTCAGTCAAATATAGATGGTGTATTAATTTTGTAGATTATTAGCTGAAAAGAATAATACGAAAAGAATAATTTTAAAACATTTTATTTTATTTCTTAATATCAATTTTATATATAAAGAACTGTTACTTTATATATATTTTGACAGAATTATTTTCGACAAAACTAGCAACTTTATTCAATAATATCACAACGTTTCGACCATTGGTTTTGGTTCTTTTTACATGAACAAAATTATCAAATAAATATATTTCTTTATAAAAATAACAAAATTAAGAAATATATATATATATATATATATATATATATATATATAAATTAAACTCTTTCAAACGCTAGTCGTAAAATAAATTGACAGAATTATTTTCGACAAAACTAGCAACTTTATTTAATAATATCACAACGTTTCGACCATTGGTTCTAGTCCTTTTTACGTGAACAAAATTATCAAATAAAACATGCAATTATCACAATAAATTGACCATAGTTCCAAGAAACCGATATAATTTTGGATATGAAAGACAAACGTCAGGTGACGAATCGTTCTATCGAGGAGACGTTTGTCTTTCATATTTAAAATTATATCGGTTTCTTGGAACTATGGTCAATTTATTGTGATAATCATGTTTTATTTGATAATTTTGTTCACGTAAAAAGGATCAAAACCAATGGTCAAAACGTTGTGATATTATTAAATAAAGTTGCTAGTTCTGTCGAAAATAATTCTGTCAATTTATTTTACGACTAGCGTTTGAAAGAGTTTAATTTATATATATATATATATATATATATATATATATATATATATATATATTTCTTAATTTTGTTATTTTTATAAAGAAATATAATTATTTTTAAATTTTGTTATTTTTAAAGAATTTTTATTTTGAATGGTCTATCTTTTTAATCCTTTTATTTTTATGACATTTTAAATATATGATACAATACTTATTGTATTCGTCTTGTGATTTTAATTATTTTTTCATGTCATTAATTTATATTTCTTGTTTAAATTTTATAATTAAGAACTAAATGCGAGAAGATATATTTGATGTTTATTTTATGTTTAAATTAAGTAAGTAAAGATAGAGCATCAATAGAATATAAGTTTAATGTAACGAGAGCGTAATGTGGTATAAAAGCTCCGTTTTCGTTTCCTACTGGCCTAGTAAAATCGACGTGCATCCGAGGTCGCTCGAAATAGCATCACCATTTGAAGACCAACAGCTAATAGCTAATAGCAGTGAGTTAGGAACTAGGAACGGCAACGAGAGAAATATATATGTATATGTATACATATATAGAAGGATATCTATACATAGGAAAAAAAAATGAAAAGCCGGAAATTGCGATTGATCGAGATTAAATGGGTTCGAATAAAACGTATATGCTAACTTTTATCGCATTTCATGGATATTTGCCATGTCAGTGTATCATCGTAGAAAATAATTACACAGGAAAAATAAGCTTCTGAAATAACAGTGGAACTTGATATTTCTCACATTTTTGTCTCGATTTCTATTTTCATAAATGTGTGTGTGTAATAATTAAATAAATTTATATTTAATTGCTACTTTTATATAACACACTAGAATGACAAAGTGAAATATAAGTAAACATGTCATTATTTAAATCGAATATGACCTATATTTTAATTATTATTTCTTCGTGTAATTATATGTTTGAAAGTAAAAAAAGTTTTTTTTTGTTAAAAAAACTTTTGACATTAGTTATATCATGAATTATCCAATTTCGTTAAAAAAATATATAACTTCTAAAATTTCAAAAGTTTTATTTTAAATAAAATGATTCGTTTTTTATATAGGTAAATCGATTTTCTTCATTACTCCGCATTTAAAGTACAAAGTTAAATTTATCAAAAAATAGATAATTTAATAAGCTTCAAAGATAATCATAATAAGCTGAAAATTTTATATCAATAAAATATATTTTAATTCTAAATATTTTTATGATAACCCAGCGAGAAATGATGGTCGAATCGACATTAATTCGATGTCGTTTCGATCAATTTGACATCGATATTCGACGTCGAACCGACGTCGATTTGACCATTATTTTTCTCTGGATAAATGTATCAAATGTGTAAAAAATTTGTTCGAAATTTGTAATAAATATGATCAATAAATATAATATGATAAATAATATGATCAATATGATCTAACTGCTTATATGATCAATAAACTTTACAAAATGAAGAATATTGCATATATGATACATTTTAACTCTATATTATTATCAAATTGAATACTTAAAACGTCGCTAGTGGTATTTAAAATAGGAACGATATATTAAATTCGACCCAAACTAGCCAAAGAAAATTTTTATTTTATTTCCACAACGTTTCGACCATCTGTTTTTGGTCCTTTTCAAGTGAGAAATTTTTTAATAAAAGTGCAGTTAATTGACACTGTTGTCATTATTAAACAATGTGATTATATCGATCTATATTATATATTAATAGCCGTAATTTATTATAGTAGATCTGAAGATTGCGTTTATTATTGTCTATTATAATATATAGAATATAATAAAATTTCTGAATCTTAACGCTTAATCAAAATTATGTAAATTTCCCTTACTATGAAATATTTCAATGACACATAAAAAGATGCCATTTGGATACTCTTTCATAACATTTTCAATTTACGCAAATCCCAGATAGTCAAATCCATCAACAGCACATGCAGTATGTAAATTTAATATATTACATATATTATATTGGCAAAATTCCAGCAGCAGCCGAGTATATATATAGTGTTCCATTTCATATAGTTAGTGTCGACAGAAATGCAATAGAAAACGAGCAAACCTTGCATCGTGATATAATAAAACGCAAAAATTGAGAGAGTAGAACTTGCTAATAGAATTTATAAATATTGCGTGTTTGTATAAATAAATATATAATAAAAATGTGTAAAAAAATTAAATACGCATATATATGATATTATATAATTAATGGAATGTATACTCAAATAGCAAAGTGACGTCGTTAAACGTCAAAATAATGTCGCTTTGACGTCTAATGACATCGTTTTGACGTTTAATGACGTCAAATTTTTCTACCTGAGTAGGTCATCATCTCAAGGTCATACTTTAAGACGATCTTAAATATAAAGCGGGATCTATAATGACAGCTTGAGTATAGAGTACAAGAGTAAGCAGTAAACAAGACGAAATGGGATTTGTTCATTTTGTTACTCCCGACGAAATGAACGAATCCCATTTCGTACTGCTTACTGCTTACTCTTGTACTTTGTACTCCTGCTGCCATTATAGACCCGCATAAGATATTAGACTATAAATATCGTCCTTATAATCAAGTCGTGTCCAATATGGACGCGGGATCAGACGCATATGCGTACCCATACAGCACCGATAGATTGCAAAAACATTACAACAATCTTTCACCGCAATATTGCAATATTGCAAATTCACTGCAAAATGTTGCTACATCATTGCTGTTGAATTGCAGCAATGTTAAAATGTCCGCTTTTTGGAAGATTGCAACAAAATATTACAACAATATTGCAATGTTATGAATTTGCAATATTGCATTGTTATTGCAACCATAATCTAATGTTGCATATACAGGTATATACATGTAAATAAATCATTAATAAAAATACGTTGTAGTTAATTTATATATATTACAATATATAAATTATAGAATTTGGATTACATGCAATATTTCCGAAATATTAATGTCATGTTGCTACAAGTGTGCTGGAACTTTGTGCACCTATATTTCTGCAATGTCTTTATAATGTTGCATTGCAACTTGCAACATTACAACGTTGCTGCAATATAATTGCAATAATCTGTGCTGTATGGGTATAGTTACGCATCATATTTTTTGAAAATCATACGCATACACTTACATCTACACTGACACTTTTACACACGCTTACATTTACACGGAGTTACTTTTAAATCTGAAGAAGAGTGAAATATCAATTTTGTTGAATATTAATTATAACCCGTTGATGGCTATAAGGTTTTTCCCTAAAAAAAGAGGTAAAATTCGAATATATGCGCACGGATATATATATATATATATATATATATATATATATATATATATATATATATATATATAGTATCATGTTTATATATATTTATAACCTCCAATTTATTTTTTTCTCTCTTAGTTATAGTCTCTTTTATTTATTAATTTTCTTGTCATATACTGTATTTCCACAAATAGCAAAATATATGCATTCTGCCCTTATAGAAATTTATCACTAGTAACGCCAATTTATCACTTATTTCGAGTACTTAAATTATTGTATAGCAGTATTTTAAGTATGTACTCGAAATAAAGCGGGGAGCACACACTCTTACATAAGCGCATAAGCATATGCATAAGAAATTCGATTGGTTGAATTTCTTATGCATATATGTTTATAGACCAATCAAGATTCTCATGTTTACGCTTATACGCCTATGCAAAAATGTGTGCTCCCCGCTTAAGTGATTAATTGGCGTTACTAGTGATAAATTTCTACAAGGGTGTACTCATATTTCTTAAAACATGATGACAAAATTAAATAGACACAGATGCAGGCTTATATGCTATTCAAACCACGGATATATTATATCTTTAAAATTTTTGCAAAAAAATGTCATTATAAAGTATATAAATATGCTCAAATTAATATGAGCTCACATTTTTCATCATATGTATGTAACTTGTGCTCATGATATCTATCATTATTATATGATTACAAGACATATACAACACATTTCAATCATATCAGAAGATCATGACTCATCATGGCATGATGAAATCTGATCATCAGGCATTTCTATCTTTATCATTATTAGTACACAATATCCGTAAATTGCAGTATATAAACAGGTAATATCGTCTATTTCTACATATATTGTCTGTACATTTTATTGCTAGATAAAAAATTTATCAAAATAATTGTTTCGATGAAACACTATTTTGCAGATGGTTTAGCCATACTAATGACTAATATATATAGCTAACAGAAAGTTTTATTAGCACATTTGGATATGAAATTAAATTTTCGCAAAATAAACAAAAAACTTTCCGATTATTGTTCTGAAGGATAAAAATATAAATTATAATGTATAATCAATAAAAGAATATATCATATCTAAGTCTAAAAAATTAGAGCTATTGCATATATGTATATATATATATATATACATATATATGTATATATATATATATATATATATATACAGGGTTTACCAAAAGTGTGGCAACCCCTAAATATCTCGGAAAATATACGTTTTACAGAAAAGTGTTTCCAACAAAAGTTGTAGGGTTTAAAAAGATCCACATACTGATTCTATCAGATTGACCTTGGATGGCGTCGTCAAGGTCAGGTCAAGGTCACGTTGATTTTTTTAAATGGCACCCCCTACATTTGATTGCATATTCTTATAGCTTAATTCAAGAGCTTTCCAAAGCACTATAATAATGTTCATTTTTATTACGTACTTTGCGAGTTATGAGGGTTTAACGTTAGAGTACCGCCGGTTTTAACATTATTCAAGGTATACCACATGGAGGTTATTCGCTCGGATTTGCATCTGTTGTGTGTGTGATCCAGTCAACTATAAGGCAAGATCGGTCATGGATCCAGCCAACTAGGACAAGATCGGTCGTGGATCCAGTCAGCAAAAGCAAAGACCCAACCAAATTACAATGGAGCATTTAAAGACCTGGAAAGTAATCGACATAGTAAACATAGTAAACAAATTTGTGGATGCTTATTTATCATAATAATTGTTCGAAATGCGTGTGCGTGCGTGCGGTGCGTGTATACAGAGATTAGGTTAGGTTGCACCAGACAATTGCAGATGTGTTTTAATGTGTTAAAGTAAATGCTGAAAGTGGCTGCCATTGACTTCCTGACAATATGCTAATCTTTGGTAGAATGTAGAAATGGCTTTACGATTCGTTTCAAAAGGTATCAAAGCCATTTCATTCTTTATTCGCTGTATCAATTCGTTAATGGTTTTAGGTTTTGTTCTGTAAACCTTACTCTTCAGGTATCCCCATAGATAATAATCAAGAGGAGTTAGATCTGGTGACCGAGGTGGCCAATCCTCTCCTCCCTCATTTCTGTTCACTCCTCATCTCCGTTTTGCAATTCTTGAACGTATTGCAATTTATATGGATGGAACTTATTCTTCTTTAAAATTCTCCAAACCGACATGGGAGCAATATCGTGAGTTTGAGCGACTCTCGGAACACTAGAATTGGGATCTTCAACAAATGTCTGCAGAACATCAAGTTGTTTTTTTTCGTCGGTTGCAGACAATGATCTTCCTGATTTAGAGCGATTTCTTACGCTACCAGTTTGTCTAAAACGTTCTATTGTTCTTAACACAGTGGACTTATTAATTCGACGGTTCGGATACGTGTCATTAAATAATCGAACGACATCAGAGAACGATCTTTCGTTATCACCCCATCCACGCATCATGAGGATAGTGATTCTTTCACGTTCCGACAACTCGCGAGCCATTTTTAAAACGTTTAATTTTAATTAATCGTACGTTGTATTTGGACGATAACAATTAATTTCTGCTTGCTCAAAGCTGCAGTTAGAAGGTGCTCGTTCTTTGATAGCTTTATACATTCTTAGTTGAATGTTAAATGCGAGTTAGACTGCATGTATCGTGCGTCACATAGCGGTAAATAAAGGAACTAACGAGATGTTTTATACACGTTTTATGGAGTAGTTTTTTTGGTAATTTGACTTCAGCGAAATATGAGGATATGTTGAGGAATCAGATACTTTCAGCAATACAAGCAATAACAGGTGAAAACTTCGATCAGATATGGTTTCAGTTGGGTCTTTGCTTTTGCTGACTGGATCCACGACCGATCTTGTCCTAGTTGGCTGGATCCACGACCGATCTTGTCTTATAGTTGACTGGATCACACACACAACAGATGCAAATCCGAGCGAGTAACCTCCATGTGGTATACCTTGAATAATGTTAAAACCGGCGGTACTCTAACATTAAACCCTCATAACTCGCAAAGTACGTAATAAAAATGAACATTATTATAGTGCTTTGAAAAGCTCTTGAATTAAGCTATAAGAATATGCAATCAAATGTAGGGGGTGCTATTTAAAAAAATCAACGTGACCTTGACCTGACCTTGACGACGCCATCCAAGGTCAATCTGATAGAATCAGTATGTGGATCTTTTTAAACCCTACAACTTTTGTTCGAAACACTTTTCTGTAAAACGTATATTTTCCGAGATATTTAGGGATTGCCACACTTTTGGTAAACCCTGTATATATATATATATATATATATCACATTTAGAAGTCTAAAATTAAATTTTTCAAACCTTAAAATACCTCGAAAACTATAATACTTTTTTTTCTTGACAGTCAATTACAATAACACGTAAAATGATCGTGATATCAGACTTTGTCATATGCAGAAATGTGCAAAATACTATTTTATAGTTGTTGATTGATTATAAAGGGAAAAGATATAGTTTTCGAGGTATTTTAAATGTGTGCTAAAGCCATCCCCAAGGTGTTTCATCGAAATCTTTTTATTTCAAAATTGCATCTAAGAATTTTATAGTGTTTTCTCGCCTCTGATGAGATCTCATTATTCCAAACATGGTCGGATCGAAGAGCTAGGATGAGCTTTAAAGTTTAAATTGTTTCGTTTTCACAAAGTGTCAAATTTGTGAAAAAATATTCATATTTTTTTCAAAATTTCAATTTTGAAAATCTAAAAAATATTTAAACAACATTTTACAGTGATATTTAACGTACTGTCTATGTGAAGACTGTTTTATTTTTTTGTAACTCGTAACTATGCGTAATAGACAAATATTTTAGATAAATAAAATTATTTCTTAATAAAAACTATTCGAATATTTAAAATTTTATACTCCATCTTATTTAAAAAAATGAAGAGTCCTCTCATACGCACATATTTTTATCTCTCAAATGTTTAGGCAAAACAGCCTGTCACATTTAATTTTAAAAAATTGAAGCTGCAATGATGGAGAAAATTGCAGCTTGTAATACTTTGAGGCGTTTTCCATCAATGAGTCACAAATATAGACACAGTATCAGACACTGGAAAGTTGTGTTAAAGTTGCTTGTTGGAACACCAAGCTTGTTTAATTCTCAGTATAGTAATATATCGAAAATTCAATCAATCATGCGGATCCGATTATCTATCAGACTCGTACTGATACTTGTATATATGTACAAGTTGTATTTACAACTTGAAATTTCCCTATGTTCGTCAAATAATTGGCAGTCATGAATTAAACACGAAATCTCTCAACTCACCTTTTTAGCTGTGTATACTTGTGTCGAGGTGTGTCGTTGTTGAAAAAGCATTGTCTGTGTCTCTTGCTGGAAAACAACCTTTATGTAGGATCCTGTATATGAGCATGGAAATATTTATTCATTGCATACCGCATTTAAATATATATACTTCAACGATAACTTTTTTTGCAAAATGCATCTTCTTAATCTTGATGTGGCAATATGATGCAGAAAAATCCTTGTGTTAACATACGATGTATTACGTGTACGCTTAATTTATGTCGGTCGCGGGATGAAGCAGACCGTGATGAGGAGGGAGAGAGAGAAGGAACGGGGTATTATTGCGTAATACAGAGTCTGTGCAACAACATTGCATCCCGTTGATGTAACTCTCAAAAATACCTACGGTGCGTGCACTTACAGCATTTACACTTAACGATGATTGTACATATATACGCATCAATATGTACATCATATGCGTGAGCATTTGAATTTGCATGAGAATCACGTCGTGCGTTGTTTGCGGGAAACTCAAGGTAATTCTTTCAATGTCTATATAACGTGTTTGTGTTACCTTCAAGGTTTTCCTGCAACTCTGAAGATAAATAGATGAAATTAGGTTATCTGCACTCTAACTGTCGACAGATGAAGGACTATGAACTCATTGAACATTTACACATGTTTTCGTTGTATTACATATTGATGTTGTTTTGTAAATAAATATTGTACATTTATATATTTAGAGAAATAGAGAATTCTGTTATTTTTTTTCATCGAAGATAATAGGGTAGAAAATCACAGAAGGTAAAAACATAATAACATATATAATATGCACATAAAAACATGCAATTTACAAATTATACAGAGTGGTTCAAAAGTCCGGCAATAATCAATATTATCTCCGAAAATAGTGGTCCTATGAAAAAATGTTAAATTGTAGGGCTCAAAATAAGGCACTTGATGGTGACCTTGACTTTGATCTAGGAGTCCAATTTAAAGGTTATTTAAAGGTCAACTTAATTTTTTTTTAATAAAACCCTCTTTTTTCATTACATATTCTAGTAGCTTACTTCGAGAGCTTTCAAAACATATAATAAAACATTTTTTTATTAAGTACTTTTTGAGTTATAAAGGTTGGAAGTTTACAATTTTTTACATAAAATGTAAAATATCTTGCAAAATATTCAGTTTTTATCACAAAATGCTATTTTTTTTCAAATATAATATATGTAAAGTGCATAAGGCTAAATATTTAATCTGCTTTAGCTTCTCTAATTTTATTAATTTTTAAAATATAATTTCTTTAAAAAGATCATTCAATTTATATTTTAGCTTCTCTATATTTTGATTAATTTTTCCCGATATTTTGATTTTATTGATAGCAATTATAAATATCATAGACGATATGAAGAATATAAAACCCAGAATATCCAATAAATGTTCAGTTTTGGTTTTTGTTTAATCCAAAAAAGTTCATATTGATATAAGATAAACTTTTTAAGAATATATGCATAATTGAATGTTCAAAGTACATTTAGACGTTTTAAATATTTAAAAATATCTTATCTATACCTACCTACTTTAAAAAAATACGTTCAATGTTTGAAATAATTCCAATTCTAACAGTTTCAGAACAACGTTCCAATTTTAGTCCTTAAAATAGACATTTTTCGATTGCTCAGAAAAGTAACACTGCGGACATTTTTAAAATATCTCTAGATATTTCTAATACGTATAAAACGTCTAATTTTCGATATATGTTTTTAAAATGTCATTGTGATGTCTTGCGCCTCTATTATGGGATATAAAAAATAAAAATAAAATAAAATAAAATAAATAAAGTAAAAATCAGTAAAATATTAGAAAAGACCCTCCTATTATTTTCACGAGATTATCATTAAACCGCGAAAATTCGTGGCGTGTAGTTCACAAAATTTGCAGCGATTTACATCTCCGCGTCACTTTGCTACCTACGTAAGCTACTCGGTATAATGTGTGACGTCTTCCCCTCATCTCCGCGTGCAAATACATCAAACGAAAGGGGGGAGGAGGAGAGGGGGGGGGGGGATCGACATCTCCCTAACCCAACGACGTTGGCGAAGGCGTCGTGAATCAGTCTGTCGTGCATCGTCAAATTGTGATCGTCGTTGCGTGGCCATTTAACGTTGCACTCGGTGTATACAAACGTATATATATAATCATCTATACGTACGAAAATAATTTCTCTCTCTATCAAAAATCGAGCACAGAATTCTTTCTTCCGAAAAATAAACAAAAACAAGTTAAAGCAAGATAATAAAAATTGTTTTGGCCAGTTTTAACGATTCTTCTACAAAAATTTGAAGGAAAAGTATTTTTTTACTCTTATTTTTATTTTATATTAAATAAATTTTTCAATACCTTTGACATATAAACCTAACTGAAAGTTAAATTATATGTTTAATTGTGTGTGAAAAATAAGAGAACTAAACGCACAATTGTTTAGTATTCTATTATTGGATTTGGAAAAAGAAGTGAGGAAAGACAGTTCTATCGAACGTATATTTTTCGTGTATTCGTGATACATACATCAATATTATTGAACTGATTGTGACATCTTTAAAATGAAACGATTACTATTGCTCGCCCTTTTGGCCGTCGTAGTATTGTGCCATGAACCATTCCAAGTGATATTCGAGTGGAAGTCGCTCGACTTCGAGTGGCCATCGGAGGAAGAACGGACAGCCGCGTTGGTGCAGGGTGATTATATAGCGGCGAACAATATCCTCACCACCGTGAAATTCTGGCGGGGGAAGATGTATCTGACAATACCGCGGTGGAAGGACGGCGTGCCGGTGACGTTGGGCGTGACTTCCGCGAAACCAGTGAACGGAATGACGGCCCCGAAATTGGAGCCCTTTCCCAACTGGGACATGCAGAAGTTAGGCGATTGTTCGGCGTTCCAACTGGTCCACAGCGTGGAGATCGATCCTAAGGGTCGCATGTGGGTGCTGGATACCGGCCGGGCCAGATTCCAACAGGGAACCAAGTACGACTGCCCAGCACGACTGGTGATCCTCGATCTGGAGGACAACGGTAAGGTTCTCCGTAGCTACGAGTTTCCCAATCAAGTGGCTCGCCGCGGCGTGACGTATCTCAACGACATCGTTTTGGATCATGAGAACGGAGGCATGGCGTACATCACCGACAACGGCCACGACGATCCCGGCATCATCGTGTACTCCTTGCAGAACAATACCTCGTGGAAAATTCGACACGAGTCCATGAAGGCGGACTCAGACGCGATCGGATTTATGGTGGGGAAGACTCACGTGCACGATGCTGTGCATGTAGACGGCATAGCGCTTTCACCGGCAAGCAATGACAATAGGTACTGTCTGCTAAAGCCAAGTTTTTTCTTAGGGAAAGTTAATCCAAAATCGTAACGAATACTAAAAAGTGTGTAAATTACACAAATTGCTTCCTCATTATTTTATTTTTCTGTTATTAAACTTCCTCCGCAGAAGCAAGCTGGTTTTTCAATTTTGGCTTCCTCATAGAATTTCCTATACAGCACAGAACATTGCAATTACATTGCAGCAATGTTGCAATCTTGCAGCAATGTTGCCCAATCTTGCTGATTTTTCAATTTTAACTTCCTCATAAAAAAGGTAAGAATCTTCTCTCGACCGTACTGGCAAATATTATTTATTCAATCACAACGTTTTGACCCTTCTTTGAGTCCTTATCAAGTGATCTAGATATACATAGACAGAGATTAATACAATAAAAAACAAAATTACTTTACTAACAATATTACAAAATGATAAAAAGAAGCAAAACATACTTGTAAAAATAAAAATAAAATTATAATTTTAAGATGTCAAGAACGAACATAGTGTCGGTTTGACAACACGTCAAGATTCTTAGACGAGTTATTGGAGACTAAACGATCTTTATTATTTTGTCGTAGATATTACTTAGATTGTCGGTATCCTTTTGTCCATTAATAGCGTTATTATTTTTCTTAATAAAAAACATTTCAGCGATTTCTCTTTTTCTTACGTGTTTTTCACTATGCAAAATAACAGGCGAAGTCCAGTCAAAATCGTGATCGAATTCAATTTTATGTTTGCTGATAACTGATAAATTACTCGAATGCATTTTGATGTTGCTGAAAACATAAAATTGAATTCGATCACGATTTTGACTGGACTTTGCCTGTTATTTTACATAGTGAAAAACACGTAAGAAAAAGAGAAATCGCTGAAATGTTTTTTATTAAGAAAAATAATAACGCTATTAATTTACAAAAGGATACCGACAATCTAAGTAATATCTACGACAAAATAATAAAGGTCGTTTAGTCTCCAATAACTCGTCTAAGAGTCTTGATGTGTTGTCAAACCGACACTATGTTCGTTCTTGACATCTTAAAATTATAATTTTATTTTTATTTTTACAAGTATGTTTCGCTTCTTTTTATCATTTTGTAATATTGTTATTGTAGTAAAGTAATTTTGTTTTTTATTGTATTAATCTCTGTCTATGTATATCTAGATTACTTGATAAGGACTCAAAGAAGGGTCAAAACGTTGTGATTAAATAAATAATATTTGCCAGTACGGTCGAGAGACGATTCTTACCTTTTTTAAATTCTGTCTGGCGATTCTCAAATATCTACGTTTTTATTTCCTCATAAAACTTCCAATACTCCAAAGAACATTGCAATTACATTGCAGCAATGTTGCAATCTTGTAGCAATGTTGCAATCTTGCAGGTTTTTCAATTTTGGCTTTCTCATAGAACTTTCCATACAGCACATTGCAGTAATGTTGCAATCTTGCAAGTTGCAATGTAACATTGTAGAGATATTTCAGGAACATACAAATATTTCATGAGAATGCAACATTCCAGAAAGATTATAAAAAATATGATTTAATAATCGCTAGTTCTTTTATCTACCGCTATGCGGCGCGCGATTTTCTATCTATCTCGTATTTAAATTTTAGATAGAATTACATAATGTAATAGCATAATTTTATTTGCAACTGTGTGCATCTTATTATTAAAATGCTACTATGCAATAATTTTTACGTTTGTATTGTATTTTAATTAAAATGTTATCATTGATATACAGTATGTGCGTATGACATATATGTATACACTTCACAACATTATATCGTATTAAATCTTCATTAACTAATAAAATATTTGATATATAAGTTATGGTCAAAGCCCGATGAGCGCGCGTTTTTAGAATTGACTGATCAATCCTGCGAAACAACCAAGCGTGTTGGTCAAAATTCGAAATACTTTTTTGTGTTTCGGCTTTTGACTAATACGTTTTTAGTCAATCCTAGGAATAACTAATATGGCTGGTTCAAGTTAGAAACTAAAAGAGTCACTTTTTGCATTTGCACAATTTAGAGTTACATTTCTTGTTACAATTACATTTTTAAAGCCTTGACCCCCAAACTTTGAATCTTTGATACTAACTTCTCTTAATGATAATTCTATATGTCAACAATATTAAATAAATTTTCCTTACATTCTTGTATCTGATTCCTTGAGAAAAGTATATTTATAACTGTCAAATGTATTGTGCAATTCTAAATGTCATAAATCGACTGATTGCCAGAATAAGTAATATATTTATTATAGATTTAGGATATTTCGATAATTATATTGCTTCATTTTGTTATATTACATATATTACGTACTTTCAAATATTTTATAATATTCGCTATACATGCCAATAAAGTTTCTTATAGCGTGTCTAATTTGAAAATGTTTTTTTTAATGACAAGACGATCAAAATTCTGTTTTTTCTCGGGTGATCGCTGCAAGACAAGATAATTTTATTTTATACTAATTATTAAAAAATATTAAAATATTTATGTATATTTTTAAAAAGCGTTTTGTTTTAAATAAATTTTGTCATTTTGTATTGATATATAATATTTTACTAAAAGTATATTTTTAAACTTTAAGAAAAATAACTACAAAAATAAAGTAACTTACAAGCTATATTACATATGTCAACAATAAAAATATCGCAGTCAAAAATCTTGGTTATATTTTTTTAACAGTCAAAGTCCGAATTAAGCCATACATTTAAGATTGACTAGTCAAACTCCGAAGTGATTTTTTTAGTTTCTAACTTAAACCAGCCATATTAGTTATTCCTAGGATTGACTAAAAACTTACTAATCAAAAGCTGAAACACAAAAGTATTTTGGACTTTGACTAACACGCTTGGTTGTTTTGCAGAGTCAATCCTAGGAACGCCCGCACATCAGGCTTTGACTATAACATATACATTTCAAAAAAGCGATACAGTAGAAAAATAGAAAAAATGTGAAACTTCAAATATTTATAAGCAAATATTTATAACGCTAATAATTATGATATTAAAGTGCTTCGAAAACGAAAATAAAGCTTGAAATTTGTATTTTGAGAAAATTTTAATGTTGATTACGTAGAATAATCAATTTTTTGTCATGGCAAATGATAGAATAATAATTTGCAAAATTGATTAATAAAAAGACTAATTGACGTAATTTGATGGGATAAAAAGCGCGCGAAAGTTCAAATTCTTCCCTTAAAAATGTGCTTTTGCAGAACTCGACACGATTATTTTTTGCTGAGTTGTGTAAATCTGAAAAAAATTGATTTTATTACGTAAGTTATGATTTATATATTTGCTAATTCAAAATGTTTCGAAAACTTCGAGAAGTTCTTGAAAGAGTCTGCAATAAGATGGACAAAAATAAGGGCAGTGTAAGAATAAGTATATGTTTCGTCATATGAAAGAGATAATACGAGTCTGCGGAAAACACACACATATAATTAACATACATTTTATCTTCAACATACAAACACACTTCATTAATTCAATGGAAAATAACACTATAGTATATAACCAAAAATTATTTTAAACTATAGACAAAGTTCTTACATTTTTGGATACTGAAAACGATAAGAAAATCCAAATTTCACTAGCATGTCAAATTTCTAAAATAATTAAGGTTTAAGGGGTTATACCTACCTATGTGAGGTCGAAAAAAACATGTATTTTTAGGATTTTTTTAACTAAAAGATTTTTTAAAATAAATGATTAATCATTCAAATGTACATTTTGAAGATTCTATAGTATTTTTTTAATTACAAAATAGCCTAGTTTACATCGTAGAAACTTTTGATACGGATATCAAACTGATCCGAATTAAACGTTAGATACGCTCTTGTTTACATCGATCGTATTAAACTTTTTTTGCAAGACACTTTTAGCATGATATTTATTCTTCGTACACAAATATTTGTATTAACTACATTAACCTGTAAATTAACTATTACGATACGCCATAACGATGACAGTTTTTTTTTTTTTTTTTTTTTTTTTTAAAGAAACATACGTATATCAGCGTTTACACCGCGTTGAGAATATTTAATACGTGTATTAGTTTGGTCTGATACTCACTGCTTTCGAATATCGTACTATTCTGATACGCCAGCATTTACAGCGTCAATACCAAACAATTTAATACAAAATATAGTACTTAAAACGCGTATCAAGTGTTCAGTGTAAACTAGGCCAATATAAAAAACAAAATATCATAGTGATCTCCCCAAGAACATTTTTGTTGTAAGTTTTTTGCGGTGACCACTGTAGCTTTGAGCTCGCTTATCTGAAATGAAAAATTCGAGCGAATTTATAGTTAGTACATTAGTTTATCTAGTGCACGATCGATTATCTCGAAAAATTAATTTGGGACAAAATGGCGGTTGTTTAAAGTTAAAGTATCGATTTTCGACCAAAAAATCGTTTATTTTTATCTGTAAAAAAACTACGCAACGAAAAATAAAAAGCAACGATCGGGCACTAGATAAACTAATATATATACTAACTAATTTTGCTCGAATTATTCATTTCAGATGAACGAGCTCAAAGCTACAGTGGTCACCGCAAAAAACTTACAAAAAAGTGCTCTTGCTGATATCTTTTTTGTTTTTTAATATTTTGTAATAAAAAAATACTATAGAATCTTCAAAATGTATACATTTGAATAATTAATCATTTTAAAAAATTATTTTTAAAAATCTTTCAGTTTATTAAAATAAAAGATTCGTAAAAATACATGTTTTTTTCGATCTTACAGGTAGGTATATAACCTTTTAGTGTGTAAAAACTGGCTTTTTGCGATATTTGAGATTTTTTTGTGAAAAAAATTAACGTTTTGATCAAATATAAATGTATATTCAACATATATATTTGTATGTATATCGATTGTAGAGCCTACTACGATATCTTTTTGCGTCAACGAAAATTAATTATTTGTTGGTTAGGAATAGTATCCTTGGTTTGGATTTCTATATAATTCCTGTGTTATCCCATTTTAATCTCTCTGTAAAGTTATATGCGAGAAAAATATCGTTCCGAAAGTCTATAGCTTTACAGGGGGATTAAAATAGGATAACACAAGAATTATATAGAGATCCAAACCATTGCAAGGATACTATTCCTAACCAACGAATAATTAATTTTCGTTGACGCAAAAGCTAGGCGAGAAAAATATCGTTCCGAAAGTCGGCTATAGCTTACAGGGGGATTAAAATGGGGTAACACAAAAATTAGAGATCCAAACCGAGGATGTTATTCCTAACCAACGAATAATTAATTTTCGTTGACGCAAAGACATCGCGATAGGCTCTACAGCCGATATAACATACAAATATATATGTTATGTATTTATTTGGTGAGCCGAATCAAGAGACACGGTAGTGTCTCGCGACCAGTTAAGGACGTAGCCGAGACACCGTGTATCTTAACGCGAGTCGGACATTTGAGTCTTTATAATATTTCGAATTCTCAATAACGGCTGAAGCAATCGAGTTTATACTAGACTTAATCGATAGATTGAGTTTGAATTATATAATAAAAGTGTCTTTATTTCTGCTCTACGTGATTTGTAAGCAGAGATATAAAAATGCAAAGTCGAAATATGAAAAATTTCTTTTAAGAAACGTCCCCGTCATCATTGTCATCATCGACCACGCAAACATAGTAGTATCGTGCTACACGTATTCACACGTATACAACACATGCGCACACATATATCACACGTACACAACACATAAATAGATGCATGTATTGGAAATGTCCATCTCGCACGTTTTACAACAGACGGCGATAGTTGCCCTCCGCTATATTGACAGCGTGCGGGGTTAGATATTTTCAATCAATCAACGTGCGGGGTTAGATATTTTCAATTTCAATTTTTACATTCAATTTTAATGTTATTATTTGCAAATTTATGGTCATAATATTTCAATAATATTTCAATTATATAAATGCCTATGTATGAGTATGCATATATTTTTAATAATAGTTGCCCTCCGCTATATTGACAGCGTGCGGGGTTAGATATTTTCAATTTCAATTTTTACATTCAATTTTAATGTTATTATTTGCAAATTTATTGTCATAATAATTTATGTGCAAGTTTACAGTCTGTGATACAAAATCAGATATTTTGCTATTATTTCAATAATATTTCAATTATATAAATGCCTATGTATGAGTATGCATATATTTTTAATAATTTTCTTAATTAGCTTCTATATTTTTTTCAGTTGTACATCAAGCAGGTAGCATTATCAGCTCACTTGTGAGCATGGGTTGGGCAATGGCTAGTTATCATCGCAGCATTCGATTAGCTTAACAAGATAAATCTAATATCAGTGCTATAGGAACTATTTTACAATTTTTCTGGCATTTTCTTATTGCAGGTACATATATATCCAATAATTAATATACAAAATTAAATATTATTCATCACACACTTTGTATCAAAATAATATATTTTTTAAAATTTATTTTAAATTTATTTAATCATTTTTATCATTGTGATTGTAGTGGCAAGGATCTTATTGCTCAGTGTCATTGCAAGCATCTGGCCTGTATATACCATAATATATTGTGTAATACATTGGCTAAGTATGACAATATAGATTTTGATAGATTCCCATGGAATATTGGAATTTTGTCGGACTTACAGTCATCCACCACATATGCAGCCTACAATTAAAGAACGCATTTATTCCATATGATTTGCTTCCGTTATTGGAATATTTAAAATAAAAATTTTATTAATAAATTTCGATGAAATAATTTATAAGAGGTTGAAGAAACTATGAAACAAATTCAGTCTCATAAAAGGGTAGTTGAAACAATAGTGGTGAATGCAGAAGGTATTACATGAGATCATTGACATGATTTACTTGTAGTTGTAAACAAAAATTTATAAAATTATATTTGTTTTAGGTATTCCTATAAAGTCAACATTAGATAATACGACAACATTTCAATACGCAGGTTTGATAAGTCAATTGTCAAATAAAGCTCGTTCTGTCGTACGTGACTTGAATCCAACAAATGATTTAACTTTCTTGCGCATACGTAGCAAAAAACATAAAATTATGATGGCACCAGATAAAGAATTCATATTAATAGTAGTACAAAATCCAGTTGATTGATATTTAAAAGAAACAAAAATATATTTCAAAGTTAAGATTTATTTTTTTGGTTGTTAATTTAATCTGTATGCTACATTGGATGTTAATATCTATTCAATTAAATAAAGAAAAATAAAAGAATAAAGCTTAAAAATTATACAAAATGCAGTATTTAATTACTAATTTAACAAATTATGAACTTTTAGAGTTTTTAAATAGTGCTTTCTTCTTTGGTAACAATATTATATTTTTAAGTTTGATAATTATGAAAATATGTATATATAGTAATTCATGGCATGTTTATTTTTGTATTTAATACAATTATAAATGTACATTTCTCATCAATAAAATATCACAGTATCTTTTTTATAATTTAATTTTAATATTGAGATTGTTTTTATTCAGTGGAAAAAAAAATGTGTAGTTGGTCCCTATTAATTATACATACATATAAGAGTGTCGCACAAATAATTCTATGCAGTCTTTTTAAGATAATATAAAAATACTTATAAATATAATCAATTAAAATACATATAATCAAAATTGTATGTATTAAAATTCAATAGCATATAAAAAAGATTTTTTAAAATTATATATATATAATAAAAATCCAACATTTTATATATATATATATATATATATATATATTTATTTATTGTATATCATAAATATATATTTATTTATTTATATTTATCTATCTTTTTTTTATATATATGGTAGAAATACAATGTATGAGTTATTTTATTTTGCAAAATTTTTGAAAGTTAAACTATTAATTACAATGAAATTATTTCATATAATACCGAGATTCTTTTCATAATAAAGATTAAGAGAGAGTTAGATTTTATCATAAGATTTATAAAAGTCATAAGATAAGGTTAATTGCATATTGTATAGTTTATCTCTCATTTTTTAAAGTAAATAAATATCAAAGTTACATTGCTTGAACTGGTGCGTTTGAAGTATGTTGTCTTTTTGAGGGATGCAAGACAATATAGTACAAAAGCATTGCTGTAATTCCCAAGAAAAAGGAAATGATACAAATAATAAAGATTATATTAAAGTACTAAGCCTCTTTAACTGCAGGAGGACAAGCATATTGCCATAATAAATTTGCTGCAATATTTTCAAAAAAGCAGATAACATAGAAAGATAGATGTTTTCAAAATGTTTTGCTATCTACAGCATTGAGATATATAAAAATGTGCACTATGCCAATAACGGAAGCAAATAATATGGAATAAATGCGTTCTTTAATTGTAGGCTGCATATGTGGTGGATGACTGCAAGTCCGACAAAATTCCAATATTCCATGGGAATCTATCAAAATCCATATTGTCATACTTAGCCAATGTATTACACAATATATTATGGTATATACAGGCCAGATGCTTGCAATGACACTGAGCAATAAAATCCTTGCCACTACAATCACAATGATAAAAATGATTAAATAAATTTAAAATAAATTTTTAAAAATATATTATTTTGATACAAATTGTGTGATGAATAATATTTAATTTTGTATATTAATTATTGGATATATATGTACCTAAAATAAGAAAATGCCAGAAAAATTGAATTTGCTTATTTATTTAAAGATGCTTATCATATACAAAAATGAATGATATAATCTCTAAAAACTCACCTTTAAAAAAAGGTAAAAAAAGGCGACCAGTTAAGGGCACGCCATTAACAAAAATTATCCATTGCAAACCCATGTACAATAGAATTGTATGAAAAATTATCGATTATAAACCCATGTACAATCGTAACAAAAGTAATGAAATAAAAAAAAATTGCGCCAAGTGAAAGTAGAAACTTGTACCAGTGGAAAATTAAAGTTGCAGACATATATAGAGTCGTATAATGAATCAATAAAAATTTAAATTTGCAAATGTAGAATTGTACCATAAAAAAACTTATCTTTTAAAAAAAAAGATAAACAAGATGCCAAGTCCATGCGCCATGTGAAAAAGTGTTAAACAAAAAAGTATTTTTAAGTAAAAAAATCTATCAATTGACAAAAATTTATGTTCTAAAATTAATATCTCTACAAAAAGTAATGTCCAATTATTGCGCGAATAAATAAACATTTTTATAAAAAATTAAAATTTAAAAACTTATGCAAATTTAAAATTAATATAAAATAAAAAGAAATAAAAAAATTTTAGTTAAAAAAACTGGGCGCGCTGCAATGAGTTTAAAAGTAACAATTTAATTTTAATATCATTAGAATATTATTTAGCAGCGCGCCCAGTTTTTTTAACTAAAATTTTTTTATTTCTTTTTATTTTATATTAATTTTAAATTTGCATAAGTTTTTAAATTTTAATTTTTTATAAAAATGTTTATTTATTCGCGCAATAATTGGACATTACTTTTTGTAGAGATATTAATTTTAGAACATAAATTTTTGTCAATTGATAGATTTTTTTACTTAAAAATACTTTTTTGTTTAACACTTTTTCACATGGCGCATGGACTTGGCATCTTGTTTATCTTTTTTTTTAAAAGATAAGTTTTTTTATGGTACAATTCTACATTTGCAAATTTAAATTTTTATTGATTCATTATACGACTCTATATATGTCTGCAACTTTAATTTTCCACTGGTACAAGTTTCTACTTTCACTTGGCGCAATTTTTTTTTATTTCATTACTTTTGTTACGATTGTACATGGGTTTATAATCGATAATTTTTCATACAATTCTATTGTACATGGGTTTGCAATGGATAATTTTTGTTAATGGCGTGCCCTTAACTGGTCGCCTTTTTTTACCTTTTTTTAAAGGTGAGTTTTTAGAGATTATATATTCCTAATATATATATATATATATATATATATATATATATATATATATATATATATTGTTGCATTCCCAACAAGATGCATTTTTTAATTTTAATATTTTATTTTTTAACCGTGTTTGAAGAAAGATTAAAGCTAAAAAAAAATTATGCATATAGATATGCGTCTGGGAAAAAAAAGGTTTTTGGAAGAAAATTATTTTTTTCAAAATTGATTTTATCAGTTTTATTTGTCCCCCTTTAGATCATACAACTTTTGTCTGGAATGTTTTTTCGAAAATGCATTTCCCGGTAAAAAATTAAATATATATATATAATTATATTTTATATAATTATACATATATATATATATATATATATATATATATATATATATATATAATCATATAAATATTTATTGTTACTTTTGGGACATCCTGTATATAATTTGACATAATTATATATGAACCCTATTTTTTTATTACATATTCTTGTAGCTTATCTCAAGAGCTTTTCAAAATACTATAATTAAGTTATTTTTTATAAGGTATACTTTCCGAGTTACAAAGCTTAATTAAAAGTTACAGTTCTGAAAGGCTTTTCATATAATATTACAATTTTAACAAATCTCAAAAATAAAGACGAATGGAAGAAATAATCCATATGTAAGGATGTTGAAGAATACGAAAAAGCTTTCACTAATTTAAGAGATCACAACCATGAACAATAATGAAGTTTATGACAAGATTTTTCAGTTGCGATAAATAATTAGTTTGTACTGGTATCATACAAAACGCATAACATTCTTGTACATCTAATTAGAACTACAGTGTAGAAGTACTTTGCATTTTCAAATGTGACTTCTAAAAACCACTGGGTTTTCAGGAGATTTCGTCTTAATAATATCATAATGATTTATTCAGCAACTTATCTTAAACAATATGAGCTCAATTTTCAAATGACCCTTAGGAATACATTGACTCGTAACACTATTACATGTCGAAGCATGTAAAATTATCCATTCATCCAATTTCTGGAGTAAAAAATATAGGATTTCCTACTTAAATAACGCTAATACTATACTGGCTGTTAGGTAGTATAACTTTCAAGCCTTATAACTCGGAAAGTACCTTATAAAAAATAACTTAATTATAATGTTTTGAAAAGCTCTCAATGTAAGCTACAAAAATATGCACATTAATAAAAAATATAGGGTTCTATTTAAGAAATTCAAGGTGATCTGCTTATTCTGACTTTGGTAACGCCACCCAAGGTCAAACTGATGAGATCAATTAATAGATTTTTTTAAGCCCTACAACTTTTGTCTGAAACTTTTTTCTGTAGAACGTATATTTTCGAAATTTTTAAGGGATCCGTTACTTTTGGGACACCCTGTATATTTATATATATGAAGAAATATATATTTATTATATATATATATAATAATATTATATATATATATATATATATATAATATATATATATATATACATATATGTATAATAATATAAATTTATATAATTATATCTAAAAAGTACTTTTATCTATAATTTTATATATTTCTATATTATTTTATATTATTATATATAATATATAAAATTTT
The DNA here is from genome assembly GCF_048542155.1 of Nylanderia fulva. Lineage (NCBI taxonomy): Eukaryota > Metazoa > Arthropoda > Insecta > Hymenoptera > Formicidae > Nylanderia > Nylanderia fulva. Next base: position 151,007 of record NW_028190249.1, on the reverse strand, counting down.
TTGCCGGATTGTTTTAAAAAATTCAAGGTGGACAATTAAAATGAGACACCCTATATATGAATATACATTTATAGTGGAATCTATTACAATAAGTTATATTGCGTATATGTATATCGATAGCCCTACAAATTATGAATATATATAATTATATAACTTTATCATCATAGGCGAATTATTTATTACTACCTCAGCGCAAAACTCATCTGCATTTTATGGAAAATGAGTAATAGATTCATGACACCTGATCAGAATTTCCAGATAACATTAATCTTTTTTCACAAAAAAATTTTAAATATTGCAAAAAAATATTGTATCAAGTATATTTCACAAAAACACATTTTGGAGGGAAGAATTTTAATTTTCGCACTTTTTAAAACAAAATTTATATAAAAATAGTTTTTTGTAGGCAAAATGTAGTTTACAAAACTTGAGTAGAAGTTTTCGAGAAAAATTTGTTATCGAGATTCAGAGTGTCAAAGATATGTCATTTTAAGAAACAAAACAATATAGGGTGAATGGCCATATTACTGGCAGTGTCCATATTACTGTCAGTTAATATATTTAAATGGTTTTTAGAATCTAACAATAAATTAATAGTAAATATCTTGTATCGCCAGTGATGAATAAAATTAAAAATAAATGTGAGACGACCCAACTGGCTTAAATTAATTCTTATTATTATAAGTTTGATGCCATGTACAAGAAAAGACAACGTTTCGACCTTAGGTTTAGGTCCTTATCAAGTCTAAAATTAACATTAAAAAATACAATAGATGTACATACAAGAATTTTGATTTTTAAGAAAGTAAAGCGCAAACCAAGATTATAATAACAATTTAAACGTACCTTACAAATTCTTTAGTGTAATATATAATTAATATAACTTGAATTAATATAACTTGATACGTTTATTAAACCCCGAAAAGACAAATTACCTAAAGCCGATATGACCGAGATAGTTTATAAAGTTGACTGCAATGACTGTGACGCCACATACATCGGACAAACTAAAAGACACCTTAATACTCGGATTAAAGAACATATGAATAATATAAAAATGCATGTCAGCAATCAAAATGTTATAAGCAAACATAGAAATGATTTTTCGCATGACTTTAAATGGACAAACTTAAATATTTTACATCGAGAAACAAACACTAGGAAAAGAGAGATTGCTGAAATGTTTTTTATAAAAAAATTTAATAACACGATCAACCTACAGAAAGACACAGAGAATTTGAATCCGATCTATGATAGAATAATCAAAGCTGTTTAATTTAGTTCGTCTTTACCATCCATACTGAACGTTTACGTGACACAGTATTTATATTGAAATATGTAAAATGAAAAAAATTAATTATATATTGCACTAAAGAATTTGTAAGGTACGTTTAAATTGTTATTATAATCTTAGTTTGCGCTTTACTTTCTTAAAAATCAAAATTCTTGTATGTACATCTATTGTATTTTTTAATGTTAATTTTAGACTTGATAAGGACCTAAACCTAAGGTCGAAACGTTGTCTTTTCTTGTACATGGCATCAAACTAACAATAAATGTTACATTATTTTAAAAAATGTTTTAAAATTTTTCAATAAATATACTTATTATCAAAGTGAATAAATAAAAATTAAAGTTAAAAATACTAATTGAAAAAAAAACTTAAAGTTTGAGAAGCATGTTTTTTTCACGGATTGCGTCCATTCTTGTTAAGAAAGTAGAAAACGGTACCTACAAAAATAATTGATTAAAAGTAAATTTTAAACTATAAGTTTTGTTAAAGCGCATTTTTTATTAATATAGCGTTAAAATTGAGCAAAAAAAAATTAAATGATGTGAATAAATTATTAATTTATATAATTAAATATTATTGAGTCAGTAATATGTTCAGATTTTTGGTATTGTTCCTAATACTGTGAACAGTATTACGGACACTAGTGCAATAGTGAACGTACACTGACCGGCAGGAATGGTGTCCGACGTCAGAAATGTACGACGGAGGGAACGAAACACCGATAGACAAGCGCGACCCGCGGTGTCCGTATGTCCGTATAGCTGTCTCACTCGCATTCCTTCAATTTATAGTCGAGTGAGTGAGACAGCTATTGGACACCACTAAATGACACCACGTCTTGTATTGCTTTCTCTCTCGATCATACGATGTTTAAGAGAGATACAATATCGGAGTACCCTCTACTACTTTCTCCTTCGCTCCTTGATCTCCGCCGCGCTTCAAGTGACACATTCAATGTCGCGCAACGTATGTGTGCATATGATCTTCGGCTGTTATACACGTATACACATATCTGAAATCTGACGCCGGACACCATTCCTGCCGGTCAATGTACATAATACTGACAGCTAACTTAACCTATTTACTTGTATCATTCATATGACGTAACATTAATTTAGGTTATGAAAAATTGACAGTAATAGGGCCAGAATTAGGTACAACATAATTTGGAGGTTGCCAGTATTAGGTGCAACTGCATGTAACCATAATTATTATATTAATTAATGAATGACAAATTAATTTTATTTGATTTTTTTAATCTTATTCTTAAATTATATACTTATAACAAATTTAAAAACCATATGACACTATAATATTATTGGCCGTATACATTTAATCAAATATAACAGAACGACTAATATCATAATATGCCAGTAATATGGCCATTTACCCTATCCTTTTTTAAAGCAAAACGAAAAGATAAAAAAATTTCTAAAATTGATTCCACATTAAAATTAAAACTTTAAACTTCAAAATGCGTTTCTAATTTTTAGTCTACATTAGTCTACAATGATTTTTCGTCAAGTTTCAGCAGTTTTAAAATAGCATAAGTTTTAGGATAGGAAAAGTGTTCCCTATTTTTTTAGTAGTGTGTGTCATACATAATTATTATAGCTATAAAGCTATAGTTATAAATATTTGAGCTTTCATAATTTTTTTCTATTTTTAACTATACGTACGTATCGTTTGTTTTTTTTACGGAATGTAGTTAATAAAATTTCACAATATAACTTATTTTTCGTAATTGTTTTTTTATTATTACAGCAATCAAAATTGATATAACAGCATTAAAAATTAATTAATTTTTTCATTATTATTTAATTTAAGAACTTTTTTTACTTTTAATGCCTTTATGTTGTTATATTAATCCTGTATATTTTAAAGATATCAAAAATAATTTTAATTAAAAATAAAAACTTTTATATAAATATAAATATAATATTTTGATTGTTATATAATAAAAAGAAATATTAATAGTTAGGTATTTTATTAATTGATTGAAATACATTATGCATAAAAATTTTTGCATTGCAGCACTTGAATAGTACGATGCATATAATTGTGCATATAAAATTATGCTATTGCATCAATGTTGCATACATTTTGCGATTGATACAATGTATTTAATTATTCATGACTCTATATATCCTTCTTGTATTAACCTTTGATATCTCATCGAAGATGGCTAGATATATTTTTAGTGCTTAAAAACATATTAGTGTCTTCGTACATGGAAATTATTTCTTTCTATACATCTTATATCCTTTATATTTTTCTTTGTGGTTATCTAAATTTCATTATAATTAAATATTTAAAGTTTCCATTTTTCTATTAGGAGTACAAATAAGTTTCCGCCGTTTTTTATAAAAAATTGAATATTTATTGTAACAGAATGGTAGTTTAAGTTTATTCAAAGTATTGTTCATCACTAGCAACCACTTTTTCCCATCTCTCAGGCAGCATTCGAATTCCACATCTAAAGAACTCCTTATCTTTTGAGGTTATCCACGTATCAACCCAATTTTTGGTATCTTCATATGTTGTAAACCGCTGCTCCGACATAGCATGTGCCATTGACCGGAACAGATGATAGTCGGATGGCGCTATGTCTGGTGAATACAGCGGGTGGGGTAACACTTCCCAATCAAGTGTTTTCAAATAGTTTTTCACCGGAACCGCTACATGCGGACGAGCATTATCATGGAGTAGAATTCGTATGGAACCCAATTTCCTTGTTTATGAATCATTCCTAATGATTTTAAACGATGTGAAACTGCTTGCTGAGTGACTTCTAATGTGAGAGCAAGTTCCTTTTGTGTTTGAGACGAATCTTCCTCCAATAATTCTTCCAATTCTGCATCTTCGTAAATTTTAGGCCTTCCACTGCGGTCTTTGTCTTCTACATCAAAATCACCGTTTTTAAACTTTTGAAACCACTCACGACACGTTCTCTCACTCAAAGCAGCTTCATTATATGCTTCTACGAGCAATCCATGCGCCTCAGCTGCAGATTTTTTTAAATTAAAGAAATAAATTAAAAGTTCCCGCAAATGACGTTTATTTGGCTCAAATTTAGACATTTTCAGCTCAAGAAAATTATATTTTACTAACACGGAGTCACTAATATAGTAAGGTTATGTTATTTTAGAACGAACAGACTAATTTTTAAACCGGTTATCATCTGCAAATGCTAACGAAAACCGCGCGCCGCGACACCTTCCTTAAAACGGCGGAAACTTATTTGTACTCCTAATATTATATTTTTCTTTATTGTACCACTTTTTTGTATTTATATAGATAAAAATGCCTGATGATTAGATTTCATCATATGTCATGATCTTCTGATATTGATTGAAATATGTTGTATGTTGTATGTCTTATAATCATATTATAATGATAGGTCATATAATGAAAAATGTGAGCTCAGATATTAATTTGAGCATATTTATGTACTCATGACATTTTTTACAAAAATTTTAAGATATAATATGTCCGTATTTTGAGTAGCATTTAAGCCTGCATCTGTGTCTATTTTTGTCATCATGTTTTAAAAAATATAAGTGCAATCCCTATAAGCGCATAATATTATTTAATATTTAAGCAATATTCTAGGTGTATTTTTAAAATATTTAATATTCTAAGAATACGCCTAGAATATTAAATAATATCATGCGCTTATAGGGATATGAGTACAATATGAGTACAGAATACATATATTTTGCTATCTGATTATATTTTAGAATTAAATTTTATTGATTTAATAATAATCTTTATTCAAAGAGAGTTAATAGTAAAATTATATTATATTACTATTATTGTTGTTGTTGTTGTTATTGTTATTATTATTTATTATTATTAATATTATATATACATATATATAGATGTGTACATCTGTGGTTGAAACGTATGTATATTTACGTAATAATGCAAATTGTCTTTCTACTCTTTATATAATAATTTATTTACTTTTATTTAGCATATAGTATACGAGGGTCACTATTTATATTTCGGGAATTGGCAACACTGATGTCATGTGAGTCCATTTGACGGTTCCATCGTAAAGTTTGACATTTTTGACGATATACGTACTCAGAACATTTTGTCATACGGACGCTATTTGTTTATTTTATATTTAGTTGAAAGTTTCGTCTCGGCAAAAAATGGAACTGAATCGTGAACATTTTCGTGCGATGATTTTTTACGACTTTCGACGTGGATTATCACAACAAGAGTCAATCAACTTAATTTGACTTTTGGCGATGAAGCTCCATCAAAAACCACTGTGTATCGCTGGTATAGTGAATTCAATCGTGGTCGTAGTTCGCTGTCCGACGAGTTTCGTGAAGGTCGTCCAAAATCGACTGTAGTGCCAGAAAACATCGATGCTATGCACGAAATGATTAAGCAAGATCGTCATGTAACCTATTGTGAGATTGAGGCATCCCTAAGCATTAGTTCCACCAGCATATATGCGATTTTACATGAACACTTAGCTGTGCGAAAGTTATGTTCGCGTTGGATCCCACATAATTTGACAATCGCTCAAAAAAAGGCTCGTGTCGATTGGTGCAAAGAAATGCTTAAGAAATACAATCGCGGTGCTTCAAAAGACGTTTATAAAATCGTGACAGGTGACGAATCATGGATATATTCGTATGAGCCCGAAAGTAAGCAGCAGTCGACTGTATGGGTGTTCCAAGATGAACCAAATCCAACAAAAGTTGTTCGCGCACGAAGCACTTCAAAGAAAATGGTGGCCTGTTTCTTCGGAAAAACTGGTCATATTGCAACAGTACCTCTAGAGGATCGTAGAACAGTAAATTCTGAGTGGTACACAACCATCTGTTTGCCAGAAATCTTCGGTGAAATAAGGAAAACAAACAAGAGACGTCGGATTGTTCTTCATCATGACAATGCGAGCTCTCACACATCGGCTCAAACAAGAGACTATTTGAGCACTCAAAACATCGAATTGATGGGTCATCCGCCGTACAGCCTTGATTTGGCACCCAATGATTTCTTTTTGTTCCCATCCGTGAAGAATAAACTGCGTGGTCAACGATTTTCATCGCCCGAAGAAGCTATTGAAGCGTTCAAAAATCATGTTTTGGAGATACCTCATTCGGAATGGAATAAATGCTTTGAAAATTGGTTTAAGCGCATGCAAAAGTGTATCGATCATCGTGGCGAGTACTTTGAAAAACAATAAAAATATATTCGCAGCTTAACTATTTGTTTTTGTTCCTATTCCCGAAATATAAATAGTGACCCTCGTATAATGTGAATGCAAAAAATTATCTTACACATTTTTATTCTGTAATTGACGTAAGAAGTGCCACGTGTCCTCCTTTCACATTTTTACTCATTCTTCATCATTACAAAGGGTTTATCTTAGGTCTTTGATCTGTCAGATTTTTCTCTACAGATACTCTCTATAGAAACTTCCCATAAAACATTTTACGTACAAATATCTAGCTATTGCATACAAAAGCAGCTCATACTGCGCAAGCAAAACCTTATCCTAGTGAGTCGTCATAGTGATAGTAAATGCTAGCACACTTTGCGCGCGATCTCATCTCGTTATAAGCATGCAAGATGAGCATATTCAACAAGCATGTTGCTGTCACTATCACATCAGTGGTATATTTATGGCAACTTGATATCCATTTGCATGTGATTTGCTGGTGTATCAAATAATATATAAGCTAACCATTTGCGTGCAATATGTACGACTAAACATATCCCATATGCAAAATTCAAGCGTAAATCTCAAACACATTAGTTTATATGCATAAGACGTGCAAATTTTGCACGCCAAAATTGTTATCTGGGCCACAGATTAGTATGCGGGGTACTTATAATTATAAATAATTTATACAAAGAATTTTAACAAACAACAATGAAATTTTTTTGCTTCAGGAAAATTTACTATTCGCCTTTATCTTCGTTTCGCTTATACTCAATTCCGGTGTCCGCCCTGAGGGACAACGCGACGAACATCGCTCCGTACGTGAAGGAACTCGGACGGAAGACGTCGCAGACCGACGGTATGGCAATGTCGGCCACCGGCGTGCTTTATTTCGGCCTGCTAGCCGACGACGCTATCGCCATGTGGGACACCAAAGCTGTAGCGGCTTTCAACACCGGCCAGCGAATCATCTCGCGCGATCACTTGTTGACACAGTGGCCCGACAGTTTCGCCTTCGACGAGGACGGTAACTTTTGGTGCGTCACCAACAGGTTACAAAACTTTTTGACCAGCCGGGTCAATGTTGATCAACCCAACTATCGTCTCATTCGCACGCACGTAGGTGTTAAGAATTATCAGTATTATGAGAATGGCACGGCGCCGGGTTGGCCGGATTTCACTGCCGGTGCCGACTCCGTCAAATTGGCACTCGCCACATTGCTGGCCGCCATTTTGGTTTTTGTCGCAAAGTAACTTTTATGCGGTAACGTATATCAGATATATATGTATAAAAATGCGCAAATTGGAAACTTGCTTCCTCTATATGAAATATGAGGAAGCCAAAATTGGAAAAACAGTTTGCTTATAAAGGGGGCTTCAGATTCCTTGATTTTCGTCGCGACCATGTTGGATTGTAACGTCAGAAGCGAGAAAATATACACACTGAAAACTTTTGCATGCCATTTTTAGATAAAAAAATATTTCAATAAAACAACGCTACAAAATCTTTTGGCACCTTGGAAAATTGTCCGAAAACTATCCTTTTCTCTTGACAGTCAATCCACAGTCGTAAAATAATTGAAACATATCAGATTTTGTCATGCGAAATGATTGTATATATGTGCAAAGACCAACTTGGACCTCATATTAGTCATATTACAACTGTTGATTAATTATAAAGGGAAAAGATTAGTTTTCGGATAATTTTACAAGTGTATCAAAGAATTTTGTAGTGTTGTTTTATTGAAATATCTTCTTATCTAAAAATGGCAAAAATTTTTCTAACGTCACGATTTCGACATGGTCGGTGAGAATCAAAGAGCCTTAATGCGAATGAACAAAATGGTAAGGAAGCAATGTGCAAGTTTCCAATTTGCACACTTTTTTCACATAGAATAATATTTTGTCATATATTATATATAATATAAGTATGCGTTAGGTACGGATGTACCTATACTTTTTGCATGTTTCTTTCGTAAAATTCGAAAAGAGTGATGGCAAATTTTGCCCATTTTTTGGACCTTGAATTTCAAATTTTTGTATGGCAAATAGTACTATTAGATGAAACATTAATCCCAGTAAAATTTCAAGATGAGCATAGGTTCCGGAAATACAAGGGAATGAAAGTGATGATTTCTAGTTAGGGTGTATGAAAAATTATCACTTTCACTTCTTCATATATCCGGAACCAAATCTATGCTTATCTTGAAATTTCTCTGGGATTAACGTATTATCATTTAGTACTATTTGACATAAAAAAAAGTTTGAAATTGGAGGTCCAAAAATTCGATTCTATAAAATGGGCGAAAAAACAGGTCTTTTTGCCATCATACTCTTTACAATTTTTTTTAACAAATTCAAAATTTCATAACAAATGAACTCTTTCAACCATCTTCGCCAAATTCAATATTAACCGTTTTCTAATAATACTCCATTTATATAAAAAAATTTAGTCGAATATCTCAAAATTTACGAAATTGGAGCAATTACAAATATTTTTCAAAAAATACAAAATTTTATAAAAAATGAATCCTCTTTCACTAAATAACATATTTCACACAGCATAAAATTCAACAGAAATGTTGCAGAAATATTTCAAAGTTTCAAACTAATTTCTAAATAAACATTAAAATGACGTTAATTATCTCTAACAGAATACACATTCAAAAAATATGATATCCATTATAAACAGCAGTTCTTAACCTTAGGGTTCGTGATGATGTTTTCACAAGCAAATTGTATATTTATTACTTTTTGCCCATTCTACGAGAGCATTGATAATATGAATGATAATATTTTCAACTAATTAATGTTAATTAATAAATAATATTACATTACCAAATATTTGGAGGACCGCATGAAAATAATGTGATGAGAAGGAATTCGCATCGTAAAAAAGATTAAGTACCGCTCTGATCTACATAGAAGATATAATTATATCCTTTAAATATCCTGACACATCTTATTTTAAGCAAGTGTTTTAAAGATCTAACTTAATTCGTCCTATTTTTACCCCTATACTTTCATGTCAAAGAGATACAATATGTATAATAAAAAACAGAAATGCGCATTTACTCTTTCTCTTTAAAGAATAATTTTCTTCTTCAAAAACAGCAACACACTTCAGGAATTACCTGAGAAACTCTTCAAGTATCAAGGCAATTTTATTGTTACCGAAAACGCAAAAATTTTTTTAAGAAAAGTTACTTCAGAAAATATTTTCATTGCATATATACATATATTTGTGTGTATTGTTGTTGTTGTGTGTATACATATATTGTTTAAAAAAATTCAATTCTCTTAGAATTTTTAATGTCTTACGAGCAAGCTTTTAGAGGTAAACAATATAAAAAAAATTATTGATCAAATTTAAAAATAATAAAAATAGAAAGTAAAATTAGAAAGTAAAAATTATTTTTTATAATTATACAATCGAGAATTGACTATTAATAAAATATATTTATTTTGCCATTATTTTCAATTGTATTAATCAATCAATAAAAAAGATCAAATAAGAAATTAAATAAGAAATTATAATTGCTTTTAAAAATAATTATTGTTAGTATAAATATTCGTCGATTTTCTTGTTCAATGATAAAAATAATATACATTTTAAACATTTCTCATTGTTTCATTATTTAAGCACGCTCGTAAATTAATATAATTTTACAAGATTTTTGAATTCTTTAATTATATTTTTAAACTAAATTCTTAGAATATTAGTTATAATACTTGCATGCCAAATTAGAGCATTGTAACTCAAACAATTCTTGAGACGTTTAAATTTTCAGAAAAGTATACACACACACGGACATATTTAAAAAAAAAAATGATTTTTTGATGTTTTGAAATATTCTGAAAGTATTGGCAAAACAAAAAAATTTTTTCAAATTTTTATGCTTCACAAATGTTCCACAAAAACAAAGCTTCCTTTATGAGAAAGCAAAAAAGTATGTAATTTGCAACTAGCAGCTACATATATTTTTATTTTAAAAATCCAGTAAATAGAGCTTTTTAAACGCTATAATTTTTCTCTGAATTTTTTCGATAATACGTATGTTTTGTAAAATTAAAAGATTTTAACTTTTTGTACACCTTGTACGTTAAATTTTTAAACCCTACGCGCATACAAAAGAATTACTTACAAAAATCGATATTATATCATATTAACTTTTAAGTGTGCAAAATTTTTTTTATAACGTTTAAATGTTTAGATATAAATTGAAAAAAAAATACGAGAGATTTGTAGAATAAAACAAACAAAATTAAAAAATGAAAATATACAATTCGAAATATATTTAATTTAATCGAATATTTCTATTCTATATACTATAATGTATTTGCTGTATTTTTATTTTGCTTTTATTTTTAAACTAAATTTTGCCTCTTTGCGTTGCTTAATTTTTGCTGGAAACTATAAATGAATATTTTTAACTTTAACTTTATAAAGCCACGCCATTTATATATCAGGCGAAAGGATGGCCCTGATATGTATATTTCCAATTCTTGTAGATTAGGCTGTAGTATGGCAAACTTGCATGGTGCTAACAAATGTCGTGGTACCGGCAAGGCAATTTCTACCAGGAAATTTTTTAATAATATTTTTTAAATAATATTTTTCATTATTTGTGTTAAGGGTTTAATTAAATATGTACTTTTCAATTATTTAATCAGCAATATGATGCACGAATATATAAATACAAAATGTGTGCCTAATCAAATACATTCTTATATATGTATATAGATATCGAAAATACTAAGACATTAGCCTATCCTAGAATTATTAGAATTAAAGAGGGAAAAAAAGAATAAAAAAATTAAATGTTGTTGAATAATATAGAATAGAAAAATTCAATGTATAAGTATCTCATAGCGATACTGCGAAAAATTTCACAGAAGTAATATATATATATATATATATATATATATATATATATATATATATTACTTTATAAAAAACTAAAAATTAATTAATTATATTATCAATTTATAATATTTTAGAGAGGCCAAAATCTCTATATTAATTGAAATATATTTTCTTTTTACACATGTAGGATTAAAATAGATATTTAAGAGAGCTAATCAATTTTCGTTATCAGAGTTTTTCGTGGATATCGCTCGCTTTTATATGTGTCGTGTATAAAAATAGGTGTGTAAAAATGTGTTCTTTTCTATTTTATTATTTATGACTACGCTTCGAACTTAATTAAAGCGCGTCGTGATTTCAAAATATAAGGATAATTAAAATAGACGTATTTTTATTTGAATTGTACAGCTGCCAGCTATTTATTATGAGATAAGTATAAGATGAGAATAACGCACAATGAATGTGAATTTGAAATAATGTTTGCATTCAGCAGCTTTGTATTCTTTCACATTTGTATTCAGATTTTATAGACACTGAATGTGGTGAATGTAAAATTGTCGAACACAATAATTATTTTATCGAAATTATTTTATAAGAAAAAAAAAGAAAAATGAATTGTATATTGATAATATAATAATGAATTTTTAGTGAATTTATTGAGAATACAGATTTAATGAACGAATCGATTTAAACGAATAAAATGAAACTTATCGTGATTATTTACAATTGTTATTTATTTGTTTATTTGTTTATTTGTTTATATATTCACCAAATTAATTTATAATAAATCACTCAAACAGCATTAATAATGGAGAATGATGTAAAAATATTTTCTTTATCCATATATTATATATAAATAGAAAAATTTTACTTATATGTATATTTATTTATAATATCGATATTAATTATTTATACATATCTTTAATATCTGTATATGTTAACCTGTTTTTCTTTTTCATCTTTATGTTCTTTATTTTTTCTTTCTCTCTTTTTTTAATGTTTTCCTATTTTACGAACATTATTGTTGATGGCTCTCAAGATATCAATATAATATACGCATATATCCAAAATAAGTCGGCCGAAGAGCCAACGCACGCAAAAATTAATTCTTTTCGCAAATTTTTTAAACTTAATTAAATCTTGGCAATCTGTCAAGTTTAAAAAATTCGCGAAAAGAATTAATTTTTGCACGCGTTGGCTCTTTGACCGATTTTCTTATTTTCTTCTTTGCTTTTTTTACTCTTTTTCCATCTCTATCTTTAAACCTAGTCCTACATTAAACAACTTCTATACTCAAATAAACACGTTATTTCATGTTACATTTTTGTGTATAAAATATTTGTTAATATAATATATATGTATATATATGTATATATACATATATGTATATTTATATATTATGTATGCGTGTATATATGTATATATAATAAGATAATATCCATTTATTATTACTATATTTATTATTGTTATTATATAATTATTATTAATAACAAAAATATCAATAAAGACAAAATTCGAATAAAAAGTATTTATTTCATATAATATATGTGTTCTCTTATATTTATTCCATTGGTATCAGTAAATATCAGAGTTGGGTAAGTTAATAATTTTGTAAACTAAATTAAGTTAAAGTTATAGTTCCTTTATAAAATTAATTTAGTTATTTAAGTTAAAAGTTACATAAACAAAAAATTAACTCAGTTAAAATTAAATTAACTGAAGTTAATCAAAGTTAATCAAAGTTAATCAAAAGTCAATTTTTAAAAACATTATTTATATTAAATTAGAATTTTGTTTGTTAATTCTTTTAAAATTGATAACAACAAATAACAAAGAAATTTTGATTTTTATATAGAAATATATTTTTTTGTAATTACAATTGATGACAATAATTAACATAAAAATTAATAATACTTATTTAATTTAAAAATAATACGTTTATAATTTTTATAAAAAAAACAATAATAGTACTTTGAAATAAAAAAATTTAATTTAGGAAAAAAATTATTAAGTTTGAGGTAAAAAATAACTAGTTGAAGTTAAAAATTAATACATTTTAAATTAACTAAGCTAAGTTAAAAGTTATTAACATTTTAACTCTTTTTAACTTTTAACTATAATTAACTATACTTATTACCCAGGCAATATATGTATATGTACATCTTACGATGCTGCACAGATGGAATGTTCCATTCGCTTTTCGAATGAGTCATCATACGCCTCGTTTTTCTCTCGCGGTTTTAATTCATCATCATCCTGTAAATAAGACCGTGTGCATTACCCAACGTTAATAAGCGGTATTCTCTTTCTCAGAAAACACTATATTTCAGATCTCCGCATACTATTCAATTTGACTAAATACAGCACATTGTGCGAATCAAAACTGGATTAAATAGCAGGTACAATTCTCGCGACTCTCTCAGGTTTGTAATTTATTCGCTTTTTGAATAGCGCGGCGGTCAACGCCTACAAGAAGTTGCGTAACACGCATATATATATACGCGTGCGAATATATATAGTATATTGCACATTGCACGTCGTTGCACGTATCGTAAAAGTAGAACGATGCTCACGCACACGCATCGCGAAAACAATTGTGTAAAAAGGTTTTTTTTTATTCTTCTTTTTTTTGTGTTTCATGAAATATTCACCTCTATTGAGGCAAAATAGAAGTATATAGAAGTGCTTTTTGTTATCATATATTTTAACTTTTCCGGGCAAATATTTGAAATTAAGCGCAATAAAAATATTTAAATAAAAGCGAGAAATTTAAATAAAAGTTATAGGATTACGAAAAAAAACGTTTAAATTAAAGTTGTAGGATTATATATATAAAAAAGGTAAAATTCTTCTCTCGACCGTACTGGCAAATATTATTTATTCAATCACAACGTTTCGACCCTTCTTTGAGTTCTTATCAAGTAATTTGTAAAAATAAAAATAAAATTATAATTTTAAGATGTCAAGAACGAACATAGTGTCGGTTTGACAACACGTCAAGACTCTTAGACAAGTTATTGGAGACATTTATACATTAACTTTAATATTTCATTTAACTCATTTTATTTCGAGAAATTTAAATTATTCAATAAACAACAAAATTTAATAATCCCTGATACAAAAGGTACAATTAATAAAATTTACTTTTATTCAATTAATTTATTTATTTTACATTTTTATTCACATTACCTACATCTATATTTAATTTAATTTTTTTTTTTTAATACTTCAACAATTCAAAAACTAATTCTATTTAATCAGTCTCCAATAACTCGTCTAAGAGTCTTGATGTGTTGTCAAACCGACACTATGTTCGTTCTTGACATCTTAAAATTATAATTTTATTTTTATTTTTACAAATCACTTGATAAGGACTCAAAGAAGGGTCGAAACGTTGTGATTAAATAAATAATATTTGCCAGTACGGTCGAGAGAATTTTACCTTTTTTAAATTCTGTCTGGCGATTCTCAAATATCTACGTGATTATATATACATATATATTATATATATATATATATATATATATATATATATATATATTTCGACAGAGAATCCAGACAGCACAAAATATTTATAAAATATTTATAGAATATTTATAATAATTATTTTAATATTCTATAAATATTTATCATAAATATTTTATAAATGTTTTTGGAGGCTTAGATTCAATAGATCATAAATATTTATTATAAATAATGATCAAAAAATATTTTATCTGTCAATTTCATACATCAATCAGAAAATATTTACGATAAATATTATGGTAAATATTATAAATATATTTATCAAATCATTATAATACAGATTTTTTAAAATTTATTTTCTTTAATAAATACTCACAAGGAAAGATCTTCAGCTGTTTCACCGTTTTTGTGGGTGATGCCCATAACATATTCTGCAAGTTACAGCCCTTATCTCTGCCGTTAAAAAATAAATGGTATAATAATTTTCTCGCCTATACAGTGATGGCAAAAATTCCGTAATAGTCAAATATTTTGAAAAATAATGACTATGAAAGAAAATGTTAAATATAAAAGTGTTAAAAAATAAAAAATAGTCTATTATGTGGTTATATTAATATGACCTTCATGTGACCTTGAAGGACACTGTGAAAGTCAACTTTGAAATCTTAAATGGAAACCCCTATTTTTTATTACATAATTGTGTTGCTTACCTCGAGAGCTTTTTAAGACACTACAATTAAGTATTTTTTTCATTGAAACTTCTTATTATTTATTAGATTTTATGTATTTGATTTTTGTCGTGAGAATTATATAAGGCTCGCAAAAACGGAAATTAATAAAATTAAAAATATCATAAAATTATTTCTATTTTTGATCTACATTCTGCAATAGAATATCTTTTAACAAATAAATTTACGTATATATCGATGTGTACGTAAATTTATTTGTCAAACTACTTTGTTGCCTAAGTATATTCACAGTGTATGTTATAATTTTATATTCTATTTTAAAATAAATATCTAATAAGTTGCTTATAAACATTTTTTACACATTTTTAATTTTTTATAAATAGTTAATAGAGTTTGAAAAACACAAAAACTTCAATCAATCAAATTTTAAATTAGACTATATCAACCGATCGTTCTAATTAAAAAATTGTTGATTATGTCTTTTTAACTCATGATTTCTTACTGAGTATTTATTAAAGAAAATATAAATTTTTAAAAATCTATATCATAATGATTTAAAAAATATATATGTATAATATTTACCATAATATTTATTGTAAATATTTTCTGATATTTATAATCAATATTTATGATCTATTGAATCTAAGACTTCAAAAACATTTATAAAATATTTATAAAATATTAAAATAATTATTATAAATATTCTGTGTTGTCTGGGCAATTACGTTGAAACACACAGAAGAAATTATATATATATATATATATATATATATTTAATAAATATTTTATTACTCGAGAAATGTGAAGGTTTTTGTTTATTTAAGATTTGAAAAGCTAAAGATATTATAACTCTCTCGCAGCAGAACAATAAATATCTTATTAAATTACAAGCCAATATTTGCAATTTATCGATAATATTAAAAAAAAAATTTTTTTTTAAATAGTCTTTCCAGACAGCACATGGGTGTCTGCTGGAAATCTAAAGAACATCCAATATGAATATAACAAAATAGGATATCCTCAGGATATCCTATTTTAATCCTAAAACCTCCTCCGGATGTCCTAAGAAAGAGCAAATAATCGCTCATTTTTTATCCTTGAATCATCTTCAGGATATTGTGTAGGATATTCCAAAGACTTTTATAGAATATGAAAAGGATCTATTTATACTGATTTTTATATCGGAAAATGTTTACCTATACAAAAAAGTATAAAAATATGAAAAAATTACTAATATAACAATATAATTCTTCGATAATGTATTATTGAAGAACTATTATTGTTATACTAGTTTTTCGTATTCTTGAAGTTTTTTCAAAAAAATACATATGTTCGAGATAGTTATCAAAATTAAAAAATTTGAAAATAAAACAATTTTAGATTGTGTCATAGCATATAACTTATTGTTTAACAAAAATAATCATATATGGATATTAAATTTTCATAAAATATATTATAATATAATATCTTAAAACATCCTACCCTGGACTATCCTGGACATTTTCAGGATAAGGATCTTGAGGATGTCTTGTACTATTTAGGTTTGTATTTTTGTATTTTGCATTTAAAATATTTTTTAGAAATTATTTTACAATTTTATTTAAATAATTTTTATTTCCCATTTATTATTGCAAATAATGCACTTTTCTTGCAAATTAAAAATTATGCGAGATATCAATTAATATGCATATACAATTAACGCAATGGTAGTGCCACTATATTGTTATTACGTCCATTGGTTTTAATTATGAAACCTTGTAGAAGCAAAATGAGCAGGAATTATCTCTTTGAAAAATTTGTTTTTTGAAATCGCATTTCACTTCTAAAAAGCATTGTAATCAAAATATCATCTTAAATCTTTAAAAAAACTGAATATCTCTAAACAAAATATAGGCAAACAAATTATTATAATTTTATATGTTAATGTACATAATTCAAATTAATATTAAAAAAAATAGAAAGTATAAAAAAATAGTGGGTATGGTAACAAAGAAATATAAGTAATAAAATTGTAAAAATTTAAATATAAATAAATATGAAAATGTAAGAAATATTTAAAAAATTCTTTATTTTAAAAAATAATTTTTAAAAATAATGTTTAAAATATCTATTTTTCATTTTCTATTGCATAAATGTTTAAAAAGCATTTTGCAGTTTTAAATAAAAAAATTCTAATTATTTTGCATTTTTTATTGCAAATGAACACCTATTTGGCATATCTCTAAGCGTCATTATGATATGTATCATAATATTTAAGTTATTACATAAATGGATGTCTAAAAAAGCATTTTGCAGTTTAAAATGAAAAATTTCTATTATTTTGCATTTTTTATTTCAAATAAATCAGGATACCCATTTGACATCTCTGAACGTCATTATGACATAATATTTAAGTTAATTAATATATTTATTTCCTGTATTTTTATTTTTTATTTATTTGATTTTATTTATTCGTCATAATCTATAAAGTCTTTGTTTGACTTATATTGTATTTATTACGAATATTTTATTATAAATATATTTACAAATATAAATATTTTATCGAATAGTATTTATTTAACGTTTATTAAAATTATATGTTATCCTAATTTAAATCTAAAAAATTTATTAATTTTAAATAATTAGATATTCTATTTAATTAGTTATACATTATTATTTATTATTATTACAATTCATACATTAATATGATTGATTAGAAGATATATTTGGTTAACAAAAAAATCAAAATAAAATAAAACTATTTGCATTAAAAAACAATTTTTATTGAAAAAATAAAATTAAATAAAACAATAATATAGTGTAATAAAAATAATTTGTACTAAAAATAATAAAATAGTTAATTAAAAATAAAACATTTAAAAAATTTAATTTTATAAAATTTTCGAAAACAAAATCTTAAATACATTATTATATAAAATATATTGTAAATAATATATGTATTTATAGTCATATTGTTGCACAAATATTTTAGTTTAATTTCTGCTTATTTTTATTTCTCGGTCTTGATACAAAGATAGCTATAATTCTTGCCTGCACTTGCCTGACATTGGCCCAATTTACACCGAGCATTTGATACATATGAGCATCACGTACCCGCAGAATGATTCTCGGAGAAACAATTCACATATATTTATTTTGGTAAAATATATTTTTCTGTTAATAAAGATTTAAAACTAAGAAATTATTCTTATTATTTTCTCGACTATATATGAAACAAATGATACATAATGAATAAATACTATATATGTGCAACATAATTAATTTGTCATATTAGAAACTTAAGTTTGAATAATTAATAGTTCAATATAAATAGGCATCAAAAAACAATTTTTAAAAATAATATACATTCGAGCATTTTAAATATATATACATATGTAGTATATAGAAGTATATAACATTAATATATCTTGTTGTATTTTTCAATTTTAGAAAAAGAATATTTAAAACATATATTAATTTTTTCATAACTGTTATTGATTTATTATATTAATTTATTCTTGAAATAAATGTCTTATATGTATAAGTATGTACAAATATTTATATGTGATTACAAAATGACAAATATTTTCAACTAAAATTCAATATTTTTAATATTAATTCATAAAAAATATATTTAATAATTTTTATAATAAAGTCTATGATATGAAAACAATGTTTGATGTGTACAGTTTTTTATATCAAATTTGAATAAAGCATGCAGATTAAAATAACCAATAATTACATGCCATTTATCATCCTAGAATTTAATTGTAATTGTAATTTATAATATATACAGGGTGATTCAGAATAGTGTAAAAAACTTTGACAATATATGAAGTCATTTGATTTAAAAAAATGCCATTATAACAAAAAAATTCTGTTCTCGAGCAATTTTTAAATTCCTATAACTATGTAAATATCGAGAACCTATATTCGTATGACTTTTTTATTCAAAACAATCTCCAATCTGTCAAAATCTTTAAATTTATTCTGAATCATTCTATATATCATATTTTAAATTTAAATGTATATAATTTTTAGTTATGTCGAATTATTTTTTTTTAAACTTTAAGATTTAATAGTATAATAAATGTTATACTACAAATTATGTTTTTGTAAAACTTTTATTAGCATAACACTGTAATTTTGTTATACGTTAATTAGCAGTAACATGATTACTGATTTAATCTATGAAGTAGGTCCAGAAATAATATGTAAATATGCATCCTGATTGATTACATTCATTATTTCTGATTACTAATAATTTCATTGTTTTTGTAGCAAAAGATATAAGGTAAAATAACTTTTATGAGTGTTTACATAATTCTGGCAGTATTTTAATTAATCTAATTCGAAATAAACAAACTATATTTTTTAATTAATCTATTGCAATAATAATTTAGTGTTAAATTTTGCAAAAATAAATTGTACTTAATATTTTGTTTTCATCTAAGTACTTTTCAGTATTTTTATAATTTAAAAGTCTCATTTTGAGAAACTGTAACATAACAAAAAGAATAAGGATTGCAAATTTTAAAAGGTTGCTTCCTCAAAAGAATGATGATTGAATAAATCTTTAACAATACTTTTACGATAAATGTGAGTTAATTTATTGTTTCGCCAATGATTCTGCTTTTGCTACTACTTCCTCGATCGGACCGACCATGTAAAATGCTACTTCCGGTAGGTGATCCAATTCTCCGCCCAATATTTTTTGGAATCCTTTGATGGTTTCCTGTAATGGTACTAATTTACCGGCATGACCAGTAAACACCTCGGCGACCTGGAATAATACAATTGATTTCTTTTTAATATACTATATTAAATAATGTATAATAAATTAAATATATTAAATATATTAAATAATAAATGATATGAAACTATGAAGTCACCAGATGATAATTAAAAAATGGTAATAATTCAATCAACCAATTCTGGCAAATAAGTAATTTTATTGAATATTCACAACGTTTCGGCCATGGGTTTCGGCCCTTATCAAGTGCTATAATATAATATTAACAATTATTAGAAAAATAAATATAAAAATAATAAAATCTATAGAAACTTTCACACGTTAATACGCAAACATACCTATGTTCTTAAATCAAAATAAATTACAACTTTTTTAAAAAACAAAAATTCGAGCTTAGAATCTGACATTATATAACATGATAGTATGAAACAAAATAACTATGTTATCGTGTCGATTTCGAGGTCCCTATATACTCACTATTTTGTTCAAACTAGACGACCTTTATTAGTTTTTCATCAACATTATTTAGATTATCCGTGACTTTCTGCAAATTAATTGTGTTGTCAAATTTTTTGATAAAAAACATCTCCACGATTTCTCGTTTACTTACGTATTTCTCATGATATAAAATTTCTGGAGCAGACCAATCGAAATCATGACCATTATCCAATTTATGATTACTAATGACTGAATAATTACTATTGTGTACCTTAATGTTATTAAAATGTTCTTTTATGCGTGTGCCTAATTGTCGTTTAGTTTGACCAATATATGATGAGGAATAATTTGTGCAATTAATTTTATATACTACTGTTTTTTCTTCTAAAGGTAAAGGATCTTTGACACGTCTAATTAATGTATTTAATTTTTTCGGTATGCAGTAAACGCTTTGCATGCCAGTAAATCGTAATAATCTCGAAACATCCTCACTAAGTTCTTTGACATACGGTAATTGTATAATACGGTCAAATTTTTTACTAACTGAATTATCGTTATCCACATTGCGATCGTCATTATTTCGTGTCTTAAGCAATTTTAACCTGTTATTCACAAACTTATTAATAATATCCGATGGAAAACAATTATTCGTCAATATCGATTTTACTTTAGAGATGTTCTTTTGATGAAAACAGTCGTCCGATAATAAAATTGCATGATCAACAAGACTAAAAATGGTATTTTTTTGTATTTAAAGGGATGATTAGAATAATAATTAATATATCTACCCGAGCAAGTGGATTTCATAAACCAATCAGTTAACAATCTACCATTATGTCTGATCACAGTAGTGTTCAAAAAATTAATCGCGTTATCACTTTCAATTTCATGCGTAAATTTTAATCTCGAATAGTAATCATTAAAAGACGACACAATTTCATCAACACCCCTCAATGGGATGATCGTGAAAATATCATCCACATATCTGTAAAACAGCGAAGTTTTGAAACTCAACCTTTCCAGGAAATCCGTCCTCCCTAAGTCGTCCATCACCATATCCGCTAATATGGGTAAGAGCGGAGACCCCATAGGACTACCAAAAATCTGTTCATAGTACCGTCCGTTAAAAACAAAACTTGTCGAATCCATAATGAACTCAATCACATATAAAAATTGGGAAAAAATGAATTTCGTGTTGATTGAGATGTCCATCCAACGCTTTTTTACTCCGCTAATTACTAATTCTTTCGGGGATATTCGTAAATAAGAAAGTAACATCTAATGATATTAGTACTTCATCGTCATTAATTACTTTGTTCTTAATATTCTCGGCAAAGGACCAACCATCTTTAATAAACAATCTCGGTTTTCTAATAGAATTAATAAGTATATTATGGATGTAGTTCGACAAATTATATAACGGGCTACATAAAGACGATACTATAATTAATTTGCAGAAAGACACGGATAATCTAAATGTTTATGAAAAACTAATAAAGATCGTTTAGTTTGATCAAAATAGTGAGTATATAGGGACCTCGAAATCGACACGATAACATAGTTATTCCGTTTCATACTATCATGTTATTATATGATGTCAGATTCTAAGCTCGAATTTTTGTTTTTTAAAAAAGTTGTGATTTACTTTGATTTAAGAACATAGATATGTTTGCGTATTAACGTGTGAAAGTTTCTATAGATTTTATTTTTATATTTATTTTTCTAATAATTGTTAATATTATATTATAGCACTTGATAAGGGCCGAAAACCACGGCCGAAACGTTGTGAATATTCAATAAAATTACTTATTTGCCAGAGTTGGTCGATTGAATTATTACCATTTTTTAAATAATAAAAGTATAATAAATATATTTAATGCTATTGTTTTAAAAGTTAATTAATAAGAATTCTGGTACAAAAGAATTATATTAAACACACAATAAAAGATTACCAATTACAAAAATATTAATTTAAAATATGCAATTTACATAGAAATATTTCAGATAAAAGTTGCTTAATTTCAAGAGAGCAAGCATTCTGTTTCAGGTTTAGATATTTTCAAAATTTTATTTTTTATTTTATTTTAATTTCCAAAAAATCACTTTTTTTAAATGGATTTATATGCTTTTTATACAAATTAAGTCTTTATTATTTTATATATAAAAATATTAAGATAATCGGCAAGTTAATTTACAAAATATTTTATATTTGTAATATATGTATATTAAAACAACTTTAGAATATTTGAAATTATTTATTATTTTTGATAACTCCACCTCCATACTTTGATGTGTAAAAAAGAGAAAAATTGACTTATAAAAAATATTTTGTTATAAAAAAATAAATAAATAAATTTAAAATATTGCAAGCATCTTGGAATAAATCGAGAAATTACAGAATGTTTTTCTGAAGAATCAAGTAAATTTTATCTGAAACATTTGCTATAAAAAAATTAACATTTTAGAATTTAATCTCAAACCAAAAGATACAGTTCCGAAGAATTAATTTTTCGTGCTTGGGCTCTATTGGCCGATTTAAAATATCATATGTTATTCTTAATATTGAGAGCCGATAAAAATATTTCTCATTTGATTTTAGAATTTATTGAAAATGTTTGTTTATTGACTTTTTTATATGATATATTTTATTTTTACCTGGAATGGCTGAGACAAGAATCTCTGGATTTTGCGTGCACGAGCAACCGTCAGCTTGTCTTCTTCCGACAACTCGTCCATACCCAAGATGGCAATAATATCTTGAAGCGATTTATAATCTTGAAGAATCTTCTGTACACCACGAGCGATATTATAATGTTCCGCGCCGATAATATTAGGATCCATGATACGAGATGTAGAGTCGAGAGGATCGACGGCCGGGTAAATACCTGCATAAATCCATACTTGAAGAATCACAAAAATACAGTTGTGCTTAAAATTTAACTAAGACCAAGGAGCGACATTAACACATTCTAACATTGATAAGATCGATGACTAAGACTTAAATCAATTTTTAGAATAAAACAAACTTTACCTTATATAAAAAAATATGTTGCTAATTACATACATCATTTTTAAAACAACTATTTTCTTTATACCAATTGATTGAGCTCATTATTCTGTACAAAAAAGTAAAGGAATGATTACCAAAAACTGAATATTTTACAAGATATTTTACATTTTATATCAAAAAATTGTTCATTTTAAATCCTTTATAATTCAAAAAGTACTTAATAAAAAATATTTTATTATAGTGTTTTGGAAAACTCTTAAGATAAACTACAAGAATATGCAATGGAAAATAGGGGATTCTATTTTAAAAAATTAAGTTAAGCTTGAAATGACTTCTAAATTTGACCTATAGGTCAAAGTCAAGGTCACCAGCAAGTGCCTTATTGTGAACCCTATTTTTGTATTTAACATTTTTTTCATAGGACCACTATTTTCGGAGATAATTGGCCTTGTAAACCACCCTGTATATCTCCGTTTATATAACACTTCAAAAATAAAGACATTTTCTTTATATATTTGAAATCCAAGCTATTGCTTATAAACCTATTAAGAATTCGATCGGCCGTTTCATGAGATCTGATAATGCAGGGTGTTCCATAGGAAATTGCTGAAACTAATCAGCTGTCATTTTTAATGCATGTAGTTATTGAAAAAACAAAAATTGTGTGGAAAAGAGGAAAGTCTACAGTTTTTAATAGATATAAATAAAATGTTTGTTTTATTGATTATTTTATTAATACTAGTTTATTTTATTGATAAAAAGTAATTAAAAAAATGCTAATAATCACATAAACTAACAATAAATATTTTTAACAGTGCCAAATTTAATAGCAGCTATTAAAAGGATCGTCAATAACATTAAAAATGACATGTTAGAAAAAGTTTTTACGAGTTTTCGTAAAAGAACAGAATTTTGTACAAATTCAAATGGTGCACACTTCAAAAATATTTATCATTAGTTTACATATGTGATTATTAGCACTTTTTTATTACTTTTTTTCAATAAAATAAACTGTTATACAAACATTTTATTTAAATCCATTAGAAACTGCAGCCTTTCCTATTTTCAACACAATTTTTGTTTTCTGAATAACTGCATGCATGCATTAAAAAATGACTGCTATTAGTTTCAGCAATTTCCTATGGGACACCTTGTATGAGGTACTCTCAAAAATCCGATTCGCGTATAAATATGCAGAGTCTCGCTGCAAGTGGTCTTGGACTATCATTTTTTTATTTTCGGAGCAATGTGTTACCCAGTTCAGCAATGGCGCGCGATAATACAGTAGTAGCGTCCAAGTGAGCAAAGGTGGTGGCAGGTGCGGGATCTGTCAAGTCATCAGCAGGCACGTAAATAGCTTGCACAGAAGTGATGGATCCCTTCTTTGTTGTGGTAATACGTTCCTGCATGGTACCCATGTCCGTGGCCAAAGTGGGTTGGTAACCTACAGCGGATGGAATACGACCTAGCAAGGCAGATACCTGAAATATATATATATATATATATATATATATGTGTGTGTGTGTGTGTATTATACAAGATACTCGAAAAATGCGTTGATATACAGGGTGTTTTCAGATTAAATAGCCAAACTTAAAATACGAATTTAGGATCTCAAAATAAACAAATATTTTATCTGGAAGTTTGCTCGTAAAACGCTTCCTTGGAGGGATATTGACTTTTAAAATTTCGTCCCGAAAATGTAAATTTGTAATGTTTGACACAAGATGGCGCTAGTGTCACTCGCAACCACTGGTCTTTGTTAAATTTTTATATCTCTTTCCTCACCTCGGAACCAGCCTGGGTAAATCTGAAAATGTTATCAATGAACAGCAGTACATCCTGCCCTTCCTGGTCACGGAAGTATTCGGCGACGGTGAGTCCGGTGAGAGCTACGCGAGCACGAGCGCCAGGCGGCTCGTTCATCTGCCCGTACACCAGCGCTACCTTAGAGGTCTTATCTTTAAGGGAAATGACGCCGGACTCGATCATCTCGTGGTAGAGATCGTTGCCCTCACGCGTCCTCTCACCTACACCGGCAAATACCGAATAACCACCATGAGCCTTAGCTACATTGTTGATCAGCTCCATGATGAGTACAGTCTTGCCGACTCCAGCACCGCCGAACAGACCTATAGTGAATAATATAAAGATAATTTATATTTTATAATTTATTAAATTATAATTTAATAATAGTGCGAATGGTCTTGGCTCAATATTTTCGACCAAGAAGAAAAAAAACAAGTTTTCTTGTAGTTTTTAAATTAATTCCATTACAATAATCGCCTCACCGATCTTTCCACCCTTTGCGTAAGGAGCCAGCAAGTCCACGACCTTAATGCCTGTGACTAGAATCTCTTGCTCGACAGACATCTCTACAAATTCGGGGGCATCTGCGTGAATGGCGGCCAATTTATCCGTAGGGATAGGTCCGCGTTCGTCGATGGGTTCACCAATGACGTTGATAATGCGACCCAGAGTTTCGGCTCCCACAGGAATACGAATAGGATATCCAGAATCGAAAACATTTTGACCACGTACCAGACCTTCCGTACCTGCAATACGAAATTTATAACAGGTTCTAATTTTGTGCTAAATTTTAATTTAAAACACAATAATTAATGCTTCAATTACAGGATTTTAATTTATGTAGATCATGGATTGAAATAAACTCGTCAGGAAAAAATCTATGATTGGAAGAAAGTACTATAAATATAATTCTAATGAAGTAATGAAATAATAATTTTACTAAAAAGTGTGATTAGCTGAAAGTGTCTGATTCATCCTTTAGAAATCAACGTTTTGATCTTTAGAAAATAATGGGAACATAAAGGACTAAAATGCAAATTGAAATTTATAATCAAATTCAATAGGACAAAATAGGCTTTAATATTTCTGTTTTGGAAGAAATAAAGCCTTTATATAATTCCAGTCCCGTATGTGACTTTTTGAAAACATGTGAATGCTGAGAATATCTGCAAAGAACATTCCTTTCTTTTTTTACTATAATATTTTATGATGTACTTTAATTGGAAGAGTTTACATAAAAAAAGCTATTCTCAGAAATCTGCAAACAATCTAGCAATACAAAATTGTCTAATTATTGCCCCATTTATAAGTTTGAATTATAGTATTTTGACCATTTTAATGTTAGAGAAATACACATATTAAAAATTCATAAGCTTTATATATTATATAATATTCACAAAGTATTACCATCCATGGCAATAGTGCGCACTGTGTTTTCTCCAAGATGTTGAGCAACCTCAAGTACCAGCCTGGGTGTACGATTTTGCACCTCCAAGGCATTAAGAATTGGTGGAAGGGCATCTTCAAATTGTACATCAACCACAGCACCAATGACAGCAACTACCTTTCCTTGCGCACCACCTTTTGTCGCAGCTGCAGCTTTCGCTGCGTAATCTCTTTCTATTTGAAATAACACGTAAAGAAACGTAAAATAACACATAAAGAAAGCTTTATATATAATTAAATCAATAGATTAAATATCTTCCTTAATCTCCTTATCGAAAAAAAAACATTAAATAATAAAATACGAGGATTGACTTGACAAATTCTAGAAACATATTACATAACAAAAATATATACTTGTATATGTAAATACTGTAATTTAATATAATTTTGTCATATATTGAAACATATTCTGAGAAAATATTCAAATAAAAAATGGGAAAATCCTTCAAAGAAAAATTATGCGTCTTTTCTCATCATAAAATGAAAAAATAATTAAATAAATCATAAAGTAAAAAATTCTACATACAAGTATATTCTTTATCCAAATATATGTTTGAAGAAATGTTATATTACATAACATAAAAAATATTGGCGTATGTAAATGCTGTAATAACTTATTATCTATTAAAATTTTTGCAAAATCTTGTTTAATATAATATTATATTATATATTGAAAAACATTCTAAAAGAAAATATTCAAAGAATAAAAAATAAATAGGAATGACGCGTTTTCTATAATCGTAAAAAAAAAAAAAAAAAAAAAAAAAAAATTTTACATGCAATAAATTTTCTGTAGTATAAAATAATTGCATTTAGAATCAATATCGAATAACATGAACGAATGTGACTTTTGGGCCGCCATATTGCAGAGTAAGAGTCCGCATCTCTTCATCGATTATATAATCGCGGACGAATATATTTTTCTCTACATCTCAATTATCTATTTAAAATGTCAAATTTAAATATATATATATATATTAATCATTTTTTAAATCGTGATTTTAAATGGTCCTTGATTATTCCAGGAATGTTTTATTCGATGAAGGAGCGGTTCGCAAAAATCTGTCGACGAGGCTTCTAATACTTTGAATTAAAAAATATTAAATATTGATAATGCAATACTCACTGTTTACAGCGAAGGCGCATGATGCCTTCGTCACCTCATTCTGAATGAGGGAGGGTTTAGCAATCCTCAGGGCACCAGCGGCCGCCTTCGATACCGCACTCAACATCATGGCCGGTCGATTAAAAGAGACTGACCTGAGACAAGTAGTCTCGTCAAGTGAAGTTACTGCGTGACTAGTGTCACAGGCCGGCCAAATTAAAATTGCCCGCGCACGCGCAACGATGACATTTGCGCGAGTCCCTAGAAGTAACTAAGGATTCTCGCATGCGATTGGACAAATATTCAATTCCTCTGCCAACTCTACGGCGATCAGAAAGTCATCTTTTTATAAGTCGACTCTGTCACTTATAAAAGTCGACCGAAAAGTCCCTAGAAGTCCCTATCTTCTAGAGACTTTAAATTTTGAAGAGAAATGCAAGAGCAGAAAGAAACCTGAGAGCGGCCACCGGGATTCAGCGGCCGCGTGTACTAGTGCGCCCCCTGACAAAGTGGACATAAACTACGTCGTGACGCTCGGTCAAAAGTACGGTAAATGGTTCGATTCCGCGATATGGTTCATGTCTGAACTATTCAGCTAACAATAAGAACCAAATTGAGAACCGAACTGCTGAATCAGACAAGGACAAACTATCCATCGCTCTGGCTTTGTCTCATCTCACCGATGCGTCTCGTGGACGGCCGCAGGCACGAGGTTTCGCCTTTCGCGCGTAGCGTTCGCGTAATTCGAGGGCTATAATTTTTATGACGTTAACTTTGGGCAATATATCAAAAAATAATGTACATATCTTTTTAATTTGTTTTTTATTAAAATATTTTATTTATTTTCCAGCCCAAAAGTCATTATATAGAGATGACTTACTAAATATTTGAGATAGAATAAAAATATTTTGCCAGTAAAGGGATAGGACGTAAAGCTTACAATTAATTATTTTCAGGAAAAATTAATTTAAACAATATATGGCAATTTTTATATTCGACTCGGTTAAATTGATTTTCGAGAAATCGGCGTAGTACATACATTATAAAGTCTGCGGTTATCATGCTGTTGACTCGGGTGCATTCCTGTCACTGACACTTTTTTTATTTATGCAAATTAGAATATTTAATTATGTAAAACAATTAATTTAATTTTTTTAACTTTTTTAACTTTTACAATAGCGTTTTATTTGCTTTATTTTATAAAATAAGATTATATAAAATAAAAATTATTCAGTTATGTATCTGTATAAAAAAATTGCAAGTGCAAAAAAAAAAACAAAATTGTTAAATTAATTTTATTTTACATAAATAAATATTTTAATTTACATACCAGGAGTGTAAGTTGAAGTTTGCCGGTTTTTTCGTTAAAAAAACATAATTTTCAGGGGAATCTCAAAATATTTTTATTCAAAGTATTGACCATTTGATTTTACACATTTGGTCCATCTTTCAGGCAAATTATGGATACCATTCCAAAAAAACTTTTTTTCTTTCGAGGAAAACCATTCGACGAGCCATTTTTCAACTTCTTCAAAATTGACGAAGTGCTGCTCTGCAAGTGAGTGCCCCATAGATGCGAAAAGGTGGAAGTCGGACGGGGCGAGGTCTGGAGAGTACGGCGGGTGCGATAATATTTCCCAATTAAGTGTTTTTAATATGTCCTTCACGGATCTAGCGGTATGAGACAGCGCGTTGTCATGTTGCAAAATAACTTTGCCATGTCTTCGGGCCCATTCCGGTCGTTTTTGAATCAACGCATGATTCAAATTGATTATTTGTTGTCGATAGCGATCCGTATTTACCGTTTCACCAGGTTTTAATAGTTCGTGGTACACCACACCATCCTGGGCGTCGATTGTGTAACTTTTTCTAAAGTGAAAATGTGAAAAGTGAAAAATTTCTTCCAATCACGCATTGATTTTAAAACAAAATCAATGTGTGATTGGAAGAAATTTTTCACTTTTCACATTTTCACTTTAGAAAAAATTACACAATTGACCCCCTGGTCCCACCAAACACAGAGCATTGTCTTACGGCCAAAGCGATTGGGCTTTGCAGTGAATGGGGCGGCTTCACCAGGTGAATGCCATGATCTTTTTCGCTTCGGGTTCTCAAAAAAAATCCATTTCTCGTCACCCGTGACAATCCGATGCAAAAAAGACTTCCTTTCAAACCGTTGAAGCAGCATTTCACAAATGGTTTTTCGATGTTCCATTTGCCTGTCGTTCAATGCGTGTGGCACCCATTTTCCATACTTCTGGATTTTTCCCAAGGCTTTTAAACGTTGGCAAATTGCTACTCGGGACACATTAAGTTTTTCTGCCAATATTTGTTGTGATTGGGTTGGGTCTTCATCCAACAACACCTGCAAATCCTCGTCTTCAAACCTTTTCGCTGCGCCAGGATGTTCATTGTCTTTCAAATCGAAATCTCCACTTTTAAATTGACAAAACCATGTCTCACATGTTCTAATCACTGGAGCATGTTCACCATAAGTTTCTACTAGCAAACGATGTGCTTCAGCTGCTTTTTTCTTTTGATGAAATAAGAAAAGCAGCGAATGCCGCAAATGCTCTTTATTTGGAACAAAACTCGACATATTCATTGATATAAACGACTATGACGCTATTATTTTGACAGAATGAGACTTGGGTGTTTTTGGAGGTTAATGTCAATAGAAAACAATCGTGTATATAACAAATCATAGAAATGCCTACGTCCTGCTAGCGACACCTACTGTAAAAACCGGCAAATTTCAACTTACACTCCTGGTAAATGAAAAAAAAACAGTGTGAGAGATTTTTTGTTTCTATCATTTTTCGTCTCATATTTCACATGTTCCCAGCAAACACAATATATAAATGTTATATACTTAAGCATGTTACATGTAACGTATATGTTAGTTGTAATTTCCCACTCATAGATGTAACATTTTTAATATTACATATATTACATTGTAGTTATATTGTCATTATATCCCAAGATAGCACTGACTTATCAATACATCAATGTGCTATTTGGTATATAATTACAATATAACTACAATGTAATATATGTTATATTAAAATGTTACATCTATGAGTGGGAAAGTACAACTAACATAGATGTTACATGTAACGTACACGTTATATTGCCTGTTATATTCCGTTTTATTATAGCAATGTAACAATTATATATCGGTGTTTGCTGGGTTACTATAGAAAATAAAATTTTGGTATTTTGCATTTTATCGGTTTGAAAATAATTTTATAATGAATTATTGAAGCTTTTGCGATTAAAATGACACCAAACACGACATAAATCGGATAATTTTTAATTAGACAGGTTATCAAATTTTAATTATTTATCTAATAATGCACCCGAGTCAACATGATAACCGCAGACTTTATAATGTATGTACTACGCCGACTTCTCGAAAATCAATTTAACCGAGCCGAATATAAAAATTGCCATATATTGTTTAAATTAATTTTTCCTGAAAATAATTAATTGTAAACTTTACCGCCCTATCCCTTTACTGGCAAAATATTTTTATTCTATTTCAAATATTTAGTAAGTCATCTCTATATAATGACTTTTGGGCTGGAAAATAAATAATAAAATATTTTAATAAAAAGCAAATTAAAAAGATATGTACATCATTTTTTGATATATTGCCCAAAGTTAACGTCATAAAAATTATAACCCTCGAATTACGCAAACGCTACGCGCGAAAGGCGAAACCTCGTGCCTGCGGCCGTCCACGAGACGCATCGGTGAAGTGAGACAAAGCCAGAGCGATGAATCGTTTGTCCTTGCCTGACTCAGCTGTTCGGTTCTCAACTTGGTTCTTATTGTTAGCTGAATAGTTCAGACATGAACCATATCGCGGAATCGAACCATTTACCGTACTTTTGACCGAGCGTCACGATGTAGTTTATGTCCACTTTGTCAGGGGGCGCACTAGTACACGCGGCCGCTAAATCTCGGTGGCCGCTCTTAGGTTTCTCTCTGGCAAGAGTTAGTCATCTATTTTCTTATATATCATCTGCATAAATATCATGGATAAATATCAACTGTGATAGTATAAAGTTCATCGAGTTTGTCATTTCTGTGTTGAAATAAATTATTAAAATAAGATTATAAGCAAAAAAAATGTTTAAATATAATTCAATTTGATTATACATCATTTTTTGTCGTGGCTTTATTGTAGACTAGATAAGATTGCACAAGATGATCTTATTAGGAAATTTTGTAAACTTTATTGTGCCTTTTTTAATTTTAGGTAAAACAAATTAGTTATATATATTTTCAGTACTTATTTTACACAGTTACGAGAAATATATGTAATAATTAAATTATATAAACAATGTTTTTGCAAAATATATATCAAATTTATATATATATTTGTAATACACATTTTTTAAGTATATTAATTTGATACAGATAAATAATAAAATTCTGCAGTTAATTTTTTAAGCGAAAACATTTAATGATTATATGTATTCTAGTTTCTAGTGTAATCAGCAATGAAATTGTGGAAGAAGTTCTGACAGAAGCAATATTGGAAGATTTTACTCAACAAGTACATACAAACGAAGAAGAGCCTATAAAAGTAGATCCTGAAGTGATGGAAATTAATAACAATGAAATTACAGAAGAAATCATGACAGAAACAATATTGAAAGATGCTTTTACTCAGCAAGAAAATACACAAGTACATGCAAATGAAGAAGAATCAGTAAAAGAAAATCCTGAAGTGGTAGTTAACGCCACTAATACTGTCTCAACTAATGTTACAAAAATTAATTGTTCAGCGGAGAAGATATACGGTCCTGTTGAGGTGCAACATATAAAATAATATTACATATAAAATGTGTATTGAAGAAATAATGTTTCTAATTCCTCTTATGCGTTATAGATTGTCAATGCAACGAGACTTATGGAGCTACTAATCTTAGAACCTGGTCCATCTAATCGATCAAGGAACGACAAAGATGGCAAGCAGCTGCCAGGAACCTGTGTTGTAGTATTATTTTATGCCAGATGGTGCATATTCAGCAATCAAGCTGCGCCACATTTCAATGCCATACCACGTTCATTCCCTCATATCAAAGCTGTAGCTATTGATGCTATAAAACACCAAAGGTATAAGCATATATATAGAAAATATACAGGTGTCCCATTTTAATGTCCCATTCCAAATAACTTTTTTATTTTTGATTGTAGAAGAAAATGTTTTAGACAAAAATTATATAATTTCGAGGATGCCATTAGTTTGACCTTGAATAGTTGCTTGAAGGTCACCTTTGATTACTTGAATAAAACCACCTATTTTTCATTTTTGATTGTAGAAGAAAATGTTTCAGACAGAAATGATATGGTTTCGAGGGTGCCATTAGTTTGACGTTGAATAGTTGCTCGAGGGTCACGTAAAGGTCACCTTTGATTTCTTATGGAACTATTTATATTTTTTTATTGCATATATATTCTTGTAGCTTATCTCGAGAGCTTTCCAAAACCCTATAT
This sequence comes from Nylanderia fulva, assembly GCF_048542155.1. Classification (NCBI taxonomy): domain Eukaryota; kingdom Metazoa; phylum Arthropoda; class Insecta; order Hymenoptera; family Formicidae; genus Nylanderia; species Nylanderia fulva. Next base: position 117,456 of record NW_028190249.1, on the reverse strand, counting down.
AATAAAGTATTTTTTCATGAAGTACTTTTTGAGTTATAAAGGTTCGAAGTTAAGAATTGTTTAACATAAAATGTAAAATATTCAGTTTTCAATAATCATACCTACTTATGTCCTCGAAACCATATAATTTTCTTCTACAATGAAAAATAAAAGTTATTTGAAGTAGACATTAAAATGGGACACCCTGTATAATAATATAACACAATATTAACTATTATATAATATAAAATATATAACGCGGGTTCGATTCCCGCTTCAGCGACTTTTCGGACCTATATTTTTCGCGCCTATTTCTCCATATGTAAGTTTCGAGATTAATTTATATATGGAACTTTGTGATCTCAAACCAAGAGGTACAGTTCCGAATAATTAATTTTTCGTGCTTTGGCTCTGTTGGCCGATTTAGAAAAACATCATATTTATATTCTTTATATTGAGAGCCGATAAAAATATTTATTTCTGAATATAAAATATATTTTATTTGAAACATTTTTTTTTAAATGCATTATATATAAGATACTCTACTTGTTATGTTTGAAATTTAACACTTTGTATATTAAATATATAATTGACCAATAATTATAAATAAATATAATTAGAAAATATCTATAGAAAACTGGAAAATAATTATAAATATAATTAGCAAATGTCTATAGAAGCGAAATATTTTCATATTCAATTTTTTTAATTCAGTTTTTGAAATTGATAATAAACAATGTCTTCGTTTTCAGCTTCAATGCTCAGTATGGAATAGTTGGAGTGCCAACGTTGATGCTGGTTCACAATGGGAAACCCGTCGCTAAATTCAACGATACTGTCTACACTTTGGAATTGTTCGCCAAATTTGTGTCTCATCTGACAAATCTGCAACCAAATGGCTCGCTGTACGTTACATCGGCGGATTTCATGGGGCCGATTGCTAGCACACCTTCTAACGAAATGGATTATTGTCTGGTATTGTCATGGGTCTTTATTATTGCTTGTGTGTTGTACTTTACATCGCGCAGCAGATGGTGGCAACAGGTTGTCGAGCTTATTCAGAATACCTGGCGTGAGAGTAACGCACAACACGAACATGTCGATTAAATAGCAGATTTTTTTATTATTGAATTATTTATTTATAAAAAAACTTTGTAAATATGTATGTATAAAATATATCATGTAAATGTATAAAATATATCATGTGTAAATTTCTATATATAAAAGAAAAAAAAGAAATATATACAAACAAATCTGGAGTTATTTTATATGTATCTATCAAATATTTTAAAAACCCTAAATCAATTTTAAAAAAAAATTTTTTTGTATAAAATTCTAGAATAAAATTTATATATATATATATATATGTGTGTGTGTGTGTGTGTATGTATATGTACATAATTTTTATTTCATTATATTTTATAAAAATATTTTTTTAAAATAAATTTTATTTGTATATCATAATAATGTAAATATTAAAAAAAAAGACATTTTTTAAATAAAAGTTTTCTTATTTTTAGCTCCGGGAGCTTAGCCGGTTGACTTAGACTTTTTTAATTTTTTATTTTTTTAATCGTTTGTTGGTCGTTTATTGGTGATTGTTGGCCTAATTACAACATTTGTTGGTTTATATTTCTTTTTTAAATTAAAAAACAAAAATTAGCGTGAAGTTAGCCGGAAAAATCTCATTTTTAATTAAAAAACGGTCTAATCGATGCATAATCGTTTGCTGATGATTGTTGGTCTAATTATAGCGTTCGTTCATTATTTGTATTAAAAACGAAAAATTATCTCACATTGAAGCTACATCTACAATAGATCATGCAGTCACATTAGAATATAAAACAATAATCGAATATGATTGGTTCATTTTCTTACGACTTAAGGGGATGCCGGATGATGTTTTTACCGACCGAATGCGAGAATATTTAGTTTTTTTATATAACTTTTTATTGACTATACTGATCAATAAATCCTTTTCCACGATTAAAGTACTTATAAAAACAGACCGCGCTAGCTATGTTTGCATATATAAATCATATAAAAATCAAAAATTACAGTTTTGTTATCGGCGGCTTTGTGTCAGTTCGTAATAATACTTATTTAATAAAAAAAGTTCTGCAGTTTGTGTCTGTGCATGAAATATAGTATGCGCGGTAAGGATAATATGAAGAATTATTAGTAAACGATTAAAAGTGAGATTGCAAGTCTAATAAAAAAGTTATATATTAAAAACATTTTTACGCGTATGTGTTGTATACGTATGCATATGTTTAGATATGTGTGGTGCTAACCTATCATGTGTTATGTGTATACGTGCATATGTTTAGATATGTGTGGTGCTAACCCGTCGGAGTTCGGCCAACGCTCCGGCATCAATTTTTTTAAATAGAAATTTTTAATAAAAATTAAAGATGTAAAATTTCATTAATATAGTAATTACCAAGATTGGGTAATAATTATAAAAGTTAAAAAAAAACTGAAAAGTTAATTTAGCTTGCTAATTAATTAATTTAAAATGTATTAACTTTTTAATTTCAATGAGTTATTTTTGATCTTAAACTTATTAATTGTTTTCCTAAGTTAAATTTTTCTTTATTTCTGAATACTATATGCATATTAATGTTTTTTTATAAACGTACTTAAAATTTAGTATTATATTACTTTTTATGTTTATTTGTCATCAATTGTACTTACTAAAAATTATATTTCTATATAAAAATCAAAATTTCTTTATTGTTATTTGTTATTATAAATTTTAAAAGAATTGATAAACAAAATTCTAATTTATTAATATATAAATAATATTTTAGAAAATTAATTCTTTATTTAACTTTAGTTAATTTAATCTTAACTTTACCTTAAGTTTTTGTTCATAACTTTTAACTTCCCATACAGCACCGATAGATTGCAAAAACATTACAACAATCTTTCACCGCAATATTGCAATATTGCAAATTCACTGCAAAATGTTGCTACATCATTGCTGTTGAATTGCAGCAATGTTAAAATGTCCGCTTTTTGGAAGATTGCAACAAAATATTACAACAATATTGCAATATGTTATGAGTTTGCAATAATGCATTGTTATTGCAACCATAAACTAATGTTGCATATACAGGTATATAAATGTAAATAAATCATTAATGAAAATACGTTGTAGTTAATTTATATATATTACAATATATAAATTATAGAATTTGGATTACATGCAATATTTCCGAAATATTAATGTCATGTTGCTACAAGTGTGCTGGAATTTTGTGCACTTATATCTCTGCAATGTCTTTATAATGTTGCATTGCAACTTGCAACATTGCAACGTTGCTGCAATATAATTGCAATAATCTGTGCTGTATGGGTTATTATTAATTTAATTAATATTTAAAATGTATTATTAATTGGTAAAACTTTAATTATAGTTATATTTTTGACTTATTAACTTAATTATTTTTTCTTCAAGTTAAATTTTTTTAATCTTTAAATATCATATTATATTGTTTTTTTTCATAAAAGTTATAACGTATTATTATTTTTAAATTAAAGTATATTATTAATTTTTATGTTCATTTATCATTAATTATAATTAGTTATTTATCAAAAAATATTTTCTATATCAAAATCAAAATTCCTTTCTTATTGGTTATTATAATAAACTTCAAAAGAATTAACAAACAAAATTCTAATTTAACATATAAATAATGTTTTAAAAAATTAACTTTTGATTTAACTCCAATATTAATTTAATCTTAGGCTTGTTTTCTGTTCCTGCACTAATAAACTATAATGCACATTAGTGCAATAAGTTAAAATGAGACAAGTATATTTTGTCTCACTCTAACTTATTGCACCTATGTGCACTTTTATTAGTGCAGAAACAGAAAACAAGCCTCTTATTAATTTTAACTTAAGTTAATTTTGTGTTTTAAAAAAATTATTAACCTAACCTAACCCTGGTAATATTGGCTGACTTCGAGACGTTCATTTATTATAATAATCTTCCAACTTTACGATGGTCACGCTCCGCGTGCTCGGCATTTGTTTGCGGCCTGAAGTTGGTCCCAGATGGATTTGTTATTGTCGTGACTAGGGCTGCCAGTTCATTATTATGGGCCGCATTGACAAAAGAAAGAGAGGAGTCCGATTTGGCTTAGCAGTTAATTTCGCCGAATAAAACTTGGAACGAAGTGAGGATTTTTTTCGCTATATTATTAAGTCACCAACGTCAACTTCTCGCTTTCCCCGAACCTTTTCCTAGGTTAGAGAGGGTTCGGTCCGCGCCAAGTATAAGTATAGGATATAGGAAAAACGTCGTAACTTTCGAGGGAATTTGAACAGTTTTTATTTTTCGAATTATGGGCTCACTGAGTCTCATCTGCCCGATGTGCTGCGGCGAAACCTTCAATAATCCACAGTCTCTTAAGTATCACCTGTTAAGTATGACGGACAATCTTTATTGTCCCGGCTGTTCGCAACGTTCCGACTCCGTTGCGGCCCTAATTCAGCATCTTGACAAATGCGAGCAAGATTTGGAGCGCAAGGTCAGGCTCGACGTTCTGACGGATAAACTCATCCTGAAGGATTCTGAAGTTAAAATGGTTGGTAGACAGAAAAAAATTAAAATTTATTTTATTTTATTTATTATATTTATTTAATTAATTTAATTTATTTATTTGATTTATTTGATTTATTTTATAATTTTTTAAATAAATATATTAATATATATTATATTTAATATTGAAATCAGAAACTATAATTTTAACTGAATAAAGTATGTTTATTTATATGTAAATTTTTACATTAAAATATTTTGTTGACAGTCTAAAAACAATAGAATCTTCCAAAATAATAAAATTTGTATATCAATATTTTCCGAAATAATAAAATATCATTTAAATATTTAAATTTTATATTGTTTGTGTTTAAATATTAATATAAAAATTAATTTTAAGTGATATATTTATCATTTTGATTCTAAATATTTAATATATTTCTAATGTATTATTTTTGATGTAATAATAATACACAGAAATAATTGTAATCTATATTTAAAATTTAATTGACACTACAAATATTATAAATAAGATAATATAAATACTTAATAAAAAATTTCAAATATTTGAAGAGTTAAAATGTTCTGTTAGTACATGGTATATTTAGCCTGATTTATTAATTTCAAATAATATTTGAAGCGATTTAAGATACTTATCATATATTCCAAATATTTGTTAATCCATCTTCTCTTCAAACTATATCTTGAAATTGAGTAAACATAATCAATGATTTCAGGATGCTAAAGTGCAGATCAATCGGAGCTTCCTTGCAACAGTGAGCGACAATGGAATTGTTATAATGGGGGACCCACAGATGTTACAAATGGATGAGAATGGTTCGTAGAACTTACTGCTTTGTTGAACTGAGGGTTTCCCAAAAATGAATATTATTTCTAATGAAAACATCAGGAGAAATTAAAGTCGTAGAAAAGATGGACGCAGAAGAAATACAGCCAGATCAAAATTCTCTGGATTTCAAGATGTCCGAAGGGCTCTCCGGCGTCAGAGATGGCAGAATGCAAAGGAGGCTACAGCCAATGCAGGAATTGGTGGCTGTTCCAGTATCAAGTTCCAGTGTAGACAGCAAGATGACGGAGAAGAGCGTGATTGCTGTATTACCCGAAAATTCCGAATTTCTAGACGCTTCCACCCTGATCGACGTCGATCATATAAATGAAACTGAAGAAATCGACGAGACTGGGCTTTTGCGCGTCAAGCAAGAACTATGCGATGTAAAAAATATTGAGCGAGAAAATTATTTCAATCCATCTTATCAAATTATTTATTGCTATTAGTACTTTATAACTAATAATAGTGTCCATTGCTTCTGTTCCAGGAATCCGATGCTGTATATAGCTGCACCAGCTGCGACATCAGCTTCAACTCTGTTCTGGAGCACATCAAGCAGTTCCACGACGGTCAGGAAGTGTTGCTGGAGATGGCGGAGCAGTTAAATGATCTGGCGTCGCCTGCGAACCAGGTATCCGCGATATCCGAAGATTCAGAAAACGTGAATAACACAGGACGACAACGGCAGACCATGAATACGCTTCGTACAGAGGAATGTGTGGACAACGAAGGCAGATTCTACACCAGAAAGGTAGTCCAGATCGAGAGATTTTGGGACCGTACACCGATCCAGATTACATCGCAATCGTCAGCGAAAGCTCCGATGATTGAGAAATTCTTTTCGAATGTGGAAGGTGTTAAGGTGCGATAATTTAAAAAATTACGCTTGATTTTTAACGATAGAATAATCTCGTGCGAAATATTTTAAGGATTATGCGAGACTTCGAGTGTTTTCCAGCAACATATACAGACGACAACTAAACAAATTTAAAGAAAAATAAAAAAACATTTTTTTTAGAAATTTAAAAAACTTAAGAATTTGAAGAAGCTATATAAAATAATTGCTCTACTCTCTAACGGTAAAAAATAGAAAACTAAACAGCGTTTCAGTTAGAAATCGAAACATACAATGTTATGACCAATATTTTTATTCTACAGAATAGTATTCCTATAATAGGAGGTAAATTTAAAAAAAAACTTAAAAAATTTAAAAACTTAAAAGAAATTGTTTAACATGGAATTGATATAAGTTTCTCAACAATGTTTTTATTTTAAATTATTTTAAGTATATTAAATATGTTAAATATATAATATTTTTATATATAATAAAGAGATACACAATGTGTGACTATTTGTTGCTGGAGAATACTTCATAAGAAAGAGATTATGTAAGAAATTACATATAAGACTTAACATCTCTGATGTATACTTTTGTAGGTACGAGAGAAGCGTCTGGCGACTGCGTCAATGCGGATGTACAGATGCAATCAGTGCCTGCAGCAATTCTCCAAGTTGGGTAACTTTCGCGTGCACGCCTGTCTACACGGCAATAATCGCTGCGAGCACTGCGATCAAACTTTTGCGACACCTAAGGCCTTGCAACTCCACGTAAAAGTACACGAGGGCGAGATTGATCCGAGCCAAAAATCATTCATTTGTACCATTTGCGGTACGGAATTCTGTTCCCACAAGAGCTTGCGTTTGCATTCAAGAATGCACGCCCCGGTAAGAGCCAGACACGTTGACGCACCCGAAGGAACCCCTAATGCGACCTTCACTTGTCCTGAATGCGGTAATAAATTCTATTTTCAATTCTTACTCTTTCAAATAATTTGACTTTATTTAATTTATATTACATAAATATATTATTTATTTAATAATATACCAATAATTAAAAATATAATACTGAAATATGTTATAATAATCAAGTCTAATCAATAATAATAATTGCTCTGACCAATTGGTTATATCTTCCTAGCATTTTTTTCATCAAGTGTTTTCCAGTAACAAAACAATTGTAACATTGTGTTTTGATTTATAGCTGGAACATTGCTGATTATTAGTTTTTCTATTTTTTATCGGCAAAAGAATAATTATTTTATATAGTTTCTTCAAACTTTTAAGTTTTAAAAATTTTTTTTACACAAATTTTTGTTTTATTTAATTTGAGTTTACCTCCAATTATAGGAATACAATTCTGTAAAAAAAAAAAAAAAAAAATACTAAATGTAAAAAATATCAGTCATAACATTGTATATCTCGATTTTTAGCTGAAACGCTGCTTAGTTTTCTATTTTTTACCGCCAGAAAGCAGAGTAGTTTTTTTTATATAGCTTTAAAATTTAAAGTTTTTTAAGTTTTTTTCAAACTACTTAATATTTCGCAGGTAAAACGCTATCAGAATCGTATAAGGACACGCACATGGCACTACACACTGGTGATTCGGTGACGTGCGCTGTTTGCAACCGTAAATTCGACTCTGCCGACAGTTTAACGATGCACGCGGCCGTTCATACTGAAATAGGACTTCCACATTCGCCTACTTCGCCTGCTACGATTTTAACCCCATTAGCCAGAGAGACGACAGCAACAACAGTCAAAACGACGACGATGATTGCGACAACATCTTCGACAACAACGACGACGACGACGACGGCGACCACCACGATGACGACGGCGGCGACTCCGACGGAAACTGGAGACAACCAGAAACCCTATCAGTGCCAGCATTGTGGTCGCAGATTCACCAGACCCCACGAAAAAGTGAAACACGAACGAATTCACACCGGAGAGAAGCCGCATGCTTGCGAGGTAGATGAATACAATCGGTATAATCGAGCCTTGAGAACATAGACGCGTAGCTTTTGAGAAATAAAGTGATACACTTGATTGCCGAAAGAAAGTGATATGTGTAGTGCAAGATTCATTGGAAAGGTTATTGTACGGAAGAGTGTGTTGCTTTAATGCATAAAAAAGAAAGGCGCCAAAATCGACATTATTTTATTTTTTTATTCTACTTTTTCTTATTTTGCTGTAGTTCTTATTTTTTGTATATTACCTCGAATCTTTGGAGCTTAAAAGTTGTTGAAGTTTTGTGATTTTCCTTGAAAACTATATATATATATATATATAATTCAAAGACCGCGATGCATATTTTTTAATAATACTTGATTATTTTATATATTTGTTTCTAAAGAGTGATGGCAAAAAGACCTGTTTTTTCGCGTATTTTATAGAGTCGAATTTTGGGACCTCAAATTTCAAACTTTTTTTTATGTCAAATAATACTATATGATGAGACATTAATCCCTAAGAAATTTCAAGATGAGCATAGGTACGGTTCCGAAGATACGAAGAAGTGAAAGTGATGATTTCTAGTTAGGGTGTATGAGAAATTATCACTTTCACTTCTTCATATATCCGGAACCGTTTCTCATCCCCGACTAGAAATCATCACTTTTACCCCCTTGTATCTCCGGAATCATGCCTATACTCATTTTGAAATTTTAATGGGATTAATATTTCATCTAATAGTACTATTTGCCATAACAAATAGTTTGAAATGCAAGGTCCTAAAAATGGGCGAAATTTGCCATCACTCTTTATTTTTTTCCTCTTTATTTGTTTTTTTTTCTTGAAGTTAACAAAATTATATTAAAATATATTCAATTTATTAAAATACTTAAAATATCTTAATTACACACACACACAAATCATTCCTAAATCACATATATCCTGCAAGTTATATATTGATTTATATTATTTAATCTATTATTATTATTAATAGATAAACATTATATTATTTTGAAGTATCAATTCTAAAAAAAATACAAATTTTGAGTTAATTTATTTTATAAATATCTCATGAACTTCTTGCTTAATATATTATATATTAAAATTTTTAATTTAAAAAGAAATATAAAATATTCTTAAAATGTTCATTTTTAAAAGTCAATTGTACAGCACAATTTTATTGTGAACTGAATAATTTTATATATTTTAATAATTTATTGCTAGGCTTCATAATTTTGTCGCATTTCTATAGTTTTTCAATAAGTATACATATGTCAATTTGGAGACTAATTTCTCAGATTTGAATTTTTGTCTATTTCACAAAAAAGACTTGAAAGTTTGAAAAAATATCATCAGAACTGTGATAGTTTGAACGTTTTCTAATAAATTGTAAGTATAAATATTTTATAATTTTTAACTAGGAACTAGAATTGAAAAATAACATGGCATATTATCTATTTTGGTGCTTTTTCTCCATTGCTGACATAATTGATTATTAAATATGTATTAGGTTACTAAATACAATCTATATAAGTAGATATATTAATTTTATTTTGAATATATCTCAAGAATACATGTAATTCCACTTGTCATATTTTACTAAAATCAATTGCGAGGAGCGCCACCTAGTGTCGGAAATTGGAAAAGTATGTTCCAAGATAATAAATAAATGTCAATTTTCCCCCTGGTATTATAATACTAGATTTATAAAACATGTGGAATAAAAATATAGATTTTTTTACATAATAAATTTCCAGTTGGCTCAGGCATTATTGAGATAATCCAAGATATTCCCCAGGTAGTAAGCATACGTTATTTTGATGGCGTCATTAGACATCAAAATGATTTTGATGTTTAATGACATTAGTTCGCTACTTGGGTTCCTTTGGATGTTTTAAGTAGCAAACTGACATCAAAATGACATACACTTACTATGTGGGACACATGTAGGAGAGAGAATATAAATAGATAAATTAAAAAAAGAAAAACAATGATGTCTGTTTGACGGTAGGTTTGCGGGAAGACCTTTCGTGTGTCCTATTGCCTGACCCTGCACATGCGCACCCACACCGGGGTGCGTCCTTATGCCTGCCAGCACTGCGGCAAGCGCTTCAAAGCCTCCTCCGTCTACAACCATCACCTGCTGACCCACGGCGAGGAGCGCGCGTACACCTGCCCGTACTGCCCAAAGACGTTCAAGACTCGGGTTCAGCTCGCCGGCCACAAGAACAGCCACACAAAGCCGTTCCGATGTACCGAGTGTTCGCGACCGTTCGCCTCACTCTACGCCGTCCGCGCTCACATCCAGACCCATAAGAAGGATAACAATCTCAAGTTCAGCTGCTACGTGTGCGGCGCCTCGTACGGCCGGGCGTTCGCCCTTAAAGATCACTTGAAGCAGCACGGCCAGGACGCGCTGGCGCCGCCGGAGCCTGCCCGGGAGGAGGAGGTGCGCGAGGACTTTCTCCTCCGGGGAGAGGAGACGTCGCTGCCACCGCTGCCTCCTCTCGTTCCTCCATGTTCCTCCAACATGGATGATTAAAGTTCAATTTCGATGCTAGTCGAGTCCATCGCTCGTGAAGATCGCAGTTATTGTATTCTTAAACCTTTTGCGGAGAGTCCAGGTGGCAAAAGTAGTCGCTTTGATGATATTAAGACTAATATTGGCCGACCATATTGGAATTGACGTCAGAGGCGTTGAAAATTCTTAGATTTAAAAATGAAAGGATATTTCGATGAAATATTCAAGTTTACAGTCATTTTACAGCTGTTGATTGATTATAAAGGGAAAAGAATATTTTTCGAGGCATTTTAAAAGTTATATATCTGAAATAATGTTTCATGGGAATATCTTCTCATAAAAAATGGCATCTAAAAAATTTTTAGCGTGCGATTTCTCGCCTCTGACATTACAATCTGATATGACTGCGGCGACCCAGGAGCCTTAAAATAACTACCAAATAGCAAACTGACGTCATTAAACGTCAAAATGACGTAATTTTGACAGCCAATGACCAGGTAACAAGCATACGTAATTTTAACATCATTAAACGTTAAAATGACATCATTAAACCTCAAAATGTCATTAAACGTCAAAATTACGTCATTCGACGTGAAAGTAACGTACGTTTGCTACCTAGGAGTCGACGAGTTTCTTTCTTCATTTCAGCAAATTATATTGTTCCATATATAGTTATTATATAAGTGATCTTCACGGATTTTTTACTAAAAAAACAATTGAAATCTAGTTAGATTGTAAGTTATATTCCCAGATAGCCACAGTAATTATTATGACATTATTTTGACATCAAAATGATGTCATAATAATTACTGTGGCTATCTGGGTTGTTAATTCGTTGATAAAGTTTACTCTCGTTCATGTTTTACAAATATATATCAAATATAGTTTATCGTTCTTGATTATAATATTCGTGAAAAATTAGGATTGTAGGAATCACGAATTTTAAAACTGCCAAAAGTGATAAATTGCAATAATTGTTACATAATTTTAATTATTTTAATTAAATGTATAATTAAAAATTAACCGTAAAATAATTTAATTAAAATGTCTAATTAAAATAGAATTCGCAGATTTTGCTTCCTCATAGAGGAAGCTTTGTTTTTATAGTTAAGCTTTCTGAAAATATTTGAATATATTTTCTAATAAAATATTCTGATAATAAATTTTCTCTCCATGAGAGCATATAAAAATGTGTTGCTTCAATTTTTATGTTATTAAACTTTTAGTTTATACATTTTGTAATACAGAAAAAACTTTTTAAACATACACACACACACATATAGTGTAGCCTAAATTCATCTTCTAAATTAGATGTACAAAAAATGTTTCAAATAAAAGAATTTTGAGGGAAAAAAGTATAATTTTCAATTTTGATGATCATTTTTCAAAATTACGTGAAAATCGATCCATTAGTTTTTTAAAATAAAACTAGTTTCATTTTTTAATATAATTCTTCACAATATTTGGTGTAAAAAGTTATAAATGTAAGACCAAAAATTAATAGTTTACGAGATATCTTATATTTTAATTTAATTGGACATATGAAATACCTTGTAAAGTACCATTTATTTTTGACACTCTTCAATATTTTTATTTCAAAATAATAAGAAGAATCAAATAGTATAAAAAATATAGTTATTTTTAAGAAAAGATTAAATAATGAGTAGCTACATATTTTTTTTTTAAATAACTACATTGGATTTATTGACAATTATATATATAACTTGTTTTTATTTAGTTTATTTATTTAAGAAATTAGAAATTGAGTTTTAATATTCTATTGTTATTACATTCTATTATTATTATTCATGAATAACTTTTAATTTAATGATTTCGAGTATTTTTAGCATTTTTCCAATTGTTTTATATAATTGTATTATATAAGGAAAGTTATTTTAAATATATTATGATTCCTTAAATGGAGTATATATTTTTTTTATCTATATATCGAAATATTTCCGTACAGAATATTTGTTTAAAAAATTTAATCAATCATTAAAAAATAAATTATATTATTAGCATAATTGTAAAGAATATTAAAGTTAATTAAAATTGAGTAGCTATAATTGTTTGCAATATGATGTGAATTTTAATATAAAAAGAATAAAGTAACATCTAATTTCCAAGCTAAATTGTATATAAAACAAGAATAGTAAGCAATGATTTATTAATAAATAAAATATAATAGGGATTAATTATAGAATATTGATTAAATTATTAAAAAGACGAATGCTAGGCGGGATTTAATTAAATTGCATTTATATAAACAATGACATTAACATATCATAAAACGCATATAGCAAACATATGTATTAGTTCATCAAATTTTATCATTACTCCAAAAAATTCGGTCACAGATGAAGATATTAATATTGCAGTATAATATCAATTTTAGAGCTATCGAAACATTTTAAGATTTCTTCCCGAGTGCTTTTTGCGTCAACTCGGTTTTTTTCTGTTGCGCCATTTCCTTCTGTTTTTTCTCTTCTTCCCGTCGTTTCGCCGCCTCCTCCCGTTGTTGCTTAATTATAGCTAATCGTGCTAGATCCGCCCGGGCCTCATCCGTTTTTCCAGCTGCATGCAATTTTTGATAATTTGCATAGGCTCTTTGTTTTTCTAATTGTTCTCTAAAAAAAAATTTTTTAATTTTATATAATTACAAATTTTATAAATTAATAATTTTTATAAATTAATATTTTTATAAATTAATATTTTTATAAATTAAATATTTATAATTATTTTGTAATTATAAATTTTAACACACATACCGTTCTCTTCGAGATAATTCTGGTTTTGCAGTATCTAACGACTGATTCAATTGGCATAGTTTCTTAGTCTTCTTTTGTATCCTGTTTGGATTTTCTACATCAATTAAATTCTCTACACCCTTAGCTTTGCCTCCCTATACAAGTAGAATATTAATGTGAGATTAGATTCCATTATAAAAATATATATTTTATTTACCATTAAATACTACATAAACAACTTTTTTTAAATTTAAATACCTCTGTTTCTGACTCTGATTCCGATTCACTTTCACTATCTGTGGCATCAAGATTTTTCGACCTATTAGTACCACTTGCTTTGGGTTCTTCATCATCCTCTTCATCAGAACTGTCTTGTTCCTTATTTTTCTGTAAAAGAAATTTGAAGTTAATCCTTCGGCTTTGAACAACAATAATAGGATCTACTTTCATAAGTAGTACTATAATACAGTACAAATAAAATTTGAATAATTACAATTAATATTGTTATAATTAATAGTTGCTTATCTCAATGTTTAAGATTGATACATTATAACTTTGACACCCTGTATTTTTGGAAACAAAGCAGTTAGGACATCCCAAATAGGAAAGTGGTCATTTTGACGTCATTTGACATCAAAATGACATATACTTGTTAAATGGCCCATATAGCAAATTGACATCATTTGAATGTTTAATGACATCAATTTGCTATCTGAGTATTCTTTCCCTTTTATAATCAATAATTATATTTCGAAAATTACCCAAGTAGCAAACTGATGTCATTAGATATCAAAATGACGTTATTTTGACATTTAATGACATCAATTTAATATCTAGAGGTATTCTTTCCCTTTTATAATCAACAATTATTTCTTAAAAACTACCCAAGTAACGAACTGATATCATTAGATGTCAAAATGATGTAAACTTGCTACCTGGGATATTTACAAATATAATTATATCTTGTTCTTTAATTTTTTTTTCATAAATCAATCATAGAAAAAATTAAATCTTCAGCATTAAAAGCTTATACAATAAATGATCTTTAACAGCCACGATATTTGAATAACACGCAATGTATATGGTTAACCTAAAAAATACTGACTCTCCACTGTTGCTTTTTCTCTTCCTGACGTCGCTGTTCCTCCAGCTCCTCCGGATTCGTAAAATGCCGATTCCTGCCTTTGTGATTTACGAATTTTCCTGCACGCAAACAAATAATCACACAGTAATTAAAATCAAGAAAAACGTGAAAATAAATTTTTTCGAAAATAAGAATGAGAAGACAAGCATGCATATAAACAAAAGGACTTACCTCGTGGCATTGTGAGATTGTAATACGAAGATGCGTAAGTTGCGGTAATTAAAATGTCACAAAGTTCGTCAATACGTTACTTTGCAAAATCGTTTAATATTTTTTTTTTTTTTTGGATTTCTGTTCGTTAGGCGAAGTATTACAAAAGTCTTATCAAGTCGAAGATGTTACGGCCATAAAAATATAATGAGAATAGATCGCTGAACTCTTCATTGAAATGCTGTTCTAGAGATATTCAAAATAATCCCTAAATGAATGTCCCTAAACAAATTACTAAGCAACTATTTATCTCTGGTAACAATTTAGGGTGCTTTTCAGCAAGCAACTGTGTGCGACACAAGTGCTTTTCTACTATTAAGTGGGGTCTACAATGGCAGCAGGGTACTTATTACGGTTCTTTAGATGAGTTTGCTCACGAGGTAAAAATCACAAAAGTGAGAGATTCACTAGGTTGTCTACACTTCTATTGGTCAAAATTTAGTGAATCTCTCACTTTTGTGATTTTCATCTCGTGAGCAAACTCACCCAAATAACCGTAATAGGTACCCTGGTCTTAATAACTTTTAACTTAGCTTAGTTAATTTAAAATATATTAATTTTTAACTTCAACTAGTTATTTTTGACCTTAAACTTATTAATTTTTTTCTAAGTTAATTTTTTTATCTTAGAATGCTATTGTTGTTTTTTATAAGATATGAACGGTATTATTTTTAAATTAAAGTATTATTCATTTTTATGTTTATTTGTCATTAATTATAATTATCAAAAAATATATTTCTGTATAAATATCAAAATTTCTTTGTTATTTGTTATTATAAATTTGTAAAAAATTAACAAACAAAATTCTAATTTAATATAAATAATCTCGCATTTATTTTCTTAGGGGGAAACAGGAGATGTATGGAATTAAATCTCTTGTAGAGATTATTCCAATTTTAAATCTTGGCCGTGACCAAGTAAAATTTGATGCCTTGTACACAGGTATTTAATTTTAATGAAAAAATTTAGTTTTGTTGGGATAACGCACTGTCATCCGCGATTTGGCTCTTATTGCCTGTCTTACACTTTAAATATAAATAATGTTTTTAAAAATTAACTTTTGATTTAACTTCAGTTAATTTAATCTTAACTTAACTTTTTAACGTTGTGAGTTAATTTTTTACATGCAACTCTTAACTAAATTAATTTTATAAGCAACTATAACTTTAACTTAAATATTATTTTCACGATTTGTTTTAATTAAAAATAATAAGCAAAATTTAATAATTATGAAAGTTTACAAATATTTCAAAAAAACTAAAAAAAACTTTTCTCAAGTTTATTCTCTTATTCGATAATTAGCAATTCAATTTTCCGCCCTTTTTGACGGGAAATTGTTCCTAAAGTCCCTAAGAATAGAAAATTCTGAGAACTCTAGGGATTTTATTTTTCGTGAAAAGCTCCATCTACAAGTTTTACAAGTCTATAAAATAGTTGTAAAATAAATCATGATTGTAGAATATTTCTTATTACTGTTTTTATTATAAATAATATATTCAAGATGAATTTACTTGTTGTAACTACTTTGATTTGTATTCTGGACAATATTGCACCTATTTTGATTAAATTTGTGAGTATTTTTTAAATCCACACATTTCTTCACTTTTTGGAGTCTATATATAAATATTTATTGTGCCATTGATTTTTTATAAACAAGAAATTGCAGATAAATCTAATCATTCATCTTTCTAATATTAATTTTTGAAATATTTGTAAAATTTTGTATTTTTTTTCTTTACAAATTTAGATATTTAAATTATATATTTATAATTCTATTCTATAAAATATAGATTTTTTCACATGTATTTGCACAAAGAAGATTTGACATTGAGTTGCGAAATGAAATGAGCAATCTGAAAGAAGAAATGGCAAAACTTTCCATAATGAACGAGTTTGCCAAGTACGCCAAGCTCCAACGCAAATATAATCAACTGAAAAGTGTATTAAAAGAAAACCGTAAGTTTATTCCTTATTACAAATTACTTTGATAAGATTAGCTAATTCTTATCATTTTTTTAGAATATAATTTTTTAAATAAATTTTTAGAATTTTTAGGATTGTAAGAATCAAATAATTTCTTTTAAAAACTCAGTTTAATGTAAAATAAAAAAATATTTTTTAATTCTTTAGACTTATATTAAAATATCTATTTATAAAATAAAAATACATTAAAATACCTATCCATTTATAATATGAATATATTTTATTGTTACTTGAAAAATCATACACAAAATATGTATATCTTATCTTATATGCATTTTTATATGTATATATAATATCTCCAATATATTTTGTTGTTTTTACAGTGAATCAACGATCGAGTTGGAAATTAAAGCTTCAAATGACGTTTACTTATGGTTTTCGTATACTGAATGTACGTAGGTTATTTGTAGCCTTATTAGATTATGACAATAAAACTGAAAAATTACACAAATGTTTGCAACCGTAAAGGATCAGGATTCTTACTCAAGATATTTACTAAAGAAATTATTTGGTTCATGACTTATTGAGTTTTATAATGCTTTCAGGGTACATTAATTGTATTACTTTTATATTTATATAAAAGAGAACCTGTGATTATTCTATCGGAAGGTGCACTATGGCCAATACAGAATTTTCTGAGCTCGCCATGTCAACATGAAGATGCTATTTCTCTATTAGCTTGGATTATGATTGTTCGATTGGGAGTATCTGCATGTGTAAAACTCCATGTGTGACTGAGTAAAATATTTCTTGTAAATAATTATATATATCTATTTGAAAATATTTATTTTAATTATCATAATCAATGAAAAATATTAAATATCTTCGTTAAAAATATTTTGTATATTAATGAATAATTCAAGAAAGGATTGAATAAAAGAGATTTTTCTATAAAAAATATTTTGTAACAATAAATTTTATAATTATTCTTATTTTAATTATTATTGTTTTATAACAATAATTATTATATTATCATTGCAAATCTAATAGATAATTAATATATTATTGATTAGGATTCTTTATTATCGCTAGTCAAAAATTAAAGGAATAAATATTTCTCGACCAATACTGGTAATTATTTATTTAATGAATTTCACGTTTCGACCATAATTTTGGTTCTCTTCAAGTATACTGAAATAACGTATTATAATAGTAATATGCGCCAAAAATGCGAGAATCAATAAACGAAAATTATTTCTTAAAATTCCTATGATTAATATATATATTTTTTTACATTAAAATTAATAGAAAAAAGGGGAGGGGAAAAAGAATGCTTTAAGATTATACTTATATTTATTATTTATCTAATTACTTTGTTATACAAAATATAATTTATAATATCCTCGCGATATAAATATCTACAGTAAATACCTGAGTCTTGACTTTATTGTAAAACTCAAAGTATATATATATATATATATATTATATCACAGTCAGACATTTACAATCGGATGTGAATAATTAAAATTTACTAAATATGTAACAGGCTTATGTGAGATGTGCGTGGAAATTAATATTATTGAAAAACTTTGGTTAAAAAGTCAGTATGAGAAAAGAAAATTTAATTAGAAATATTTACAGGTAACAATATTTCAGTTCTTGTAGCACCATTAGAAATTATTTGTTATACTTTGATATTTTACCAATAA
The DNA here is from genome assembly GCF_048542155.1 of Nylanderia fulva. NCBI lineage: Eukaryota > Metazoa > Arthropoda > Insecta > Hymenoptera > Formicidae > Nylanderia > Nylanderia fulva. The sequence continues at coordinate 99,028 of NW_028190249.1, read as the reverse complement.
ATCTCATCATTAAATTATTTTTTTTCATTTCATAGTACTTTAAAATATCTCTGTATGTATTTTAAAATAGCAGATAGTATAAATACTCTATAAATTTTATAAGTATATCATAAATTTCTTGCAATCAATCAATCAATGTTAAATATAAAATTTCTAAATTGTATATATTTACTAGAATGGCTTTTTGACGAAAGCCTTCTTAAAAGTAATCATTCTTTAAATTTTACTTTTAATAAATTAATATTTGGAAGAAGGAGATTATATATTCTTTATAGACTTAGCACTTTTAACTTTTTTTAAAATATTTTTTCTATGCTTTATATTTGCTATATATTATTATAAAAATATTATTATGCATATAATTTTCATTTTGCATGCATGTCATTATTATTATTATATGATTAAATGATAAAATGATAAGAAAAGATTATTTTTGATATGTAAGAATAAGGTTTGATTATGTATGAGACAAAAAGCTTTGAAATCTCAACTGAATGAAAAAAAATCAAATAAGATTTGATTTTTATATATTATTTAAGCTTCCTCTGCGTCACTTTGTACACCGCCAGAGTTACTTGTAGTAATTATTTGCAGAGGTATCGAGAACAATTCTTCCCATGAAGGCTGTATAGAACTGATCACAGCTTCGACAGCACTAAGAGAAACGAATTCCAAGCTCCAACTCTCCTCGAGTCCCACAATCTCGTCCAAAAAGTTTAAAGTCAGTGTAGTGTCACAATGTTCCTGAAAATTACATTGTTAATAAAAAAAATGTATGTAATTTGTAGTCACATTTTTTTCTTACAAACGACTATGTGTTTTCTTTACACCAATTAATTTCTTTTATTATTTTGTGCATAAAAGTATTCTTTTTCTTTTATAATCAATAATTATATCTCGAAAACTACCCAAGTAGCAAACTGTCATTAGACGTCAAAATGACGTCAGTTTGTTACCTGGGAAATAAAGAATTTTACAAATAATTTTATAAAGTTTGAATTTTATAAATAGTCGAAAACTACTGACTATTGCAATCAAATTGCTCATAGTTTGCTCCCTAGCAATCACAGGCGCTTGATCGCTCCCTGGTATAAGCCACTGAACATTGTCCTCCAGCATCATCAATATTGTATTTGTCAATATCAATCCAGACAGTTTAAGCTTGGTGGTAACATTTTGACGTTTTAGAACGGCGGAGGAAAACAGCGCCAGCAATCGTACGACCTCTTCAGTCTGATAATTGCTAGTATTTTTTAATAAATCGTGCATCGAAACGCTGAAATAGTCCGGAACGGAAAATTCTACTTCGCAACTGGGAGGTAATTGCAGATCTGTAATTGGAAAAGCACCATAAATATAACTTAAAAGTTATTGGTTTTTTATTTCAAGTAGATTTTGACAGGGTAATTCGCGAGATTTTAAAACTTCTCTAAATTATTTTATATTTATCGTTGTTGAGAATGTTTTTATTACCTGTGATATAAAATAAGAAGTTCGATGTTCTCTGGAAATCTTGCAGAATGCAAAGCACTGTAATAGCGGAAAGTTCTTTACTGGTTTTGCTAGGTTGTTGTAATTCGATCAAGATACCCTGCTTAAATGGCAGCGATACGAAGGATCTTAATCTGTCCGTCGTCCAACTGATTTCCTTGTGAAGCCAACGTTGTGGATCCTCCCTGTCGTAATTGTTTTTGTTTATTATACACATTTCTCAAATAGAAATTATAGGATTTTTAGGGGGGGGGGGGAATTAGCGTTACTGATTTTTTCCTAAAAAGCGATTTTTAAGATTATTTGAAAATAATTTGTTTTTTAATAAAATCATATTTTTTCAAAATTTTATTTTGTTCACCCTGTATATTAGGATATTTATATATCAATATCCTGTAATTTTTTATATATCTTTTTATATTTTTTATATTAATATCTTTATATAATACATATATATGTATAGTAAAATATATATATATATATATAAAAGAAAAATCAATTTTTCTCTTTTTTGACCCGTTAAATTTCTGGAAAGCTTCTCACACAAAATATCATATGGATATTTTAGAAATGGGTCTTTCTTTATAAATCAATTAAAAAAGAGATTGCTCTAAAAATATATATTTCTCTTCTTAATCATTCAAAGTCTACTATAAATTGGTATAACAAAGAGAAATTATCAGAAGGTCTTTAAATCTTATATTTTGGACATTAGAATTTGATCAAGTGAGAAAATATATGTTATAAGCAGGACTTACCCTTCTGGCCCATCAATTCTAAGAATATAAACTTTAGATGTAGATAATACTAAGCATCCAGAAAATGTTTCTTGCATAGATTGCATTAAAATCTCTGCCTATATATATATATAAAACAAATATATATATAATTCCATCAATTATACGATTCTAATTAATAAACATTTCAATTTGAACTTAGAGGAACTTGCTATATACAATATTGAATTAAAAAAATTATATTAAGTTAAATACCTTGAGAAGAAACACTAACTCTTCGTTCTCGTGTTCGAATATATTTAAAATTATATGCAGCTTAATTCTGTGATCTATACTACTAAAGTCAGTATACGAATATTGAACATTGCTACCGAAGAAGCTCGAAGCTTCTTCGCCTCTCAGTATTTTGTTGCTGCCAATTTTGATGCTCTGAAGTAAACCTGAAAGTGGTACAACAATACATAATTACTGACATAAATACTGATATTTAACATTATAACAGTATGACAAATATATTCCAGAGGATCATATTGATAAAAAAATGAAGCTGAAACTTAAGCAAGCATTTACTCTTTTACCAGTTTTTTATTTATACATTAACTTGGTGTGACATTTGTTCTGCATCAATAAATATTATAATAAATATTATAATAAAAAATATTATGATAAAAAAACTTAAAAAATTTAAATTTTTGAAGAAGTTATGTAAAATAATTGTTCTGTCCTCGGGCGGAAAGAAAAGAGAAAAGCTAACAAGTAACGTTTCAGCTACAAATATTAATATTATGATAATATATGTGATTACGGATTTACCGACTTTACCTCCCAGCATTGATGTCAAGTTCGTCGCAGAAGAAGGCGTTATTTCTTTCTCACTGCTATGGGATTTCGTATCACTCGATAATTTGGCTAGTTTATTTTCATATGCTGTGCATATGCTGTCTGTCAGCGAACCTGTAAAATAAAACTGGTTGTATAAATTACTATAAAAAAATTCATATTATTTGTATGCTTATGATGCACATTATATAAAAAAAAATTATAAATAAATTATTTCTTATATAATAAAATTAATTTTTATTATATATTTAATTTTCATGATATATTTAATTTTTTATATATTTTTTTTTTACGAATATATTTCTTCCATTTTAATAAAAAAGATCTAAAAGCGAGTCGTAATTATATTAATAAAATATTAATTATATATGATTATATGTAATATTTAGAAAGTAAGATAAAGTAAATACAAACCTGAAGAACTACTTTCCGTCAAGCCTGCCATCACTGGTGTTGCATCTGGAATTGTTATTAAGGAAGGAGCGATCGCAATACGTCTTTCCTCCATAGAACGTTTCCGACTTGGTGTAACATTTGTCCTGCTCCAATGAGTATCATAATGAAATATTAGTTTAAACATGAGATTAAACTAATATTCAAACTAAAAAAAAAACTTAAAAAAACTAAAGAAATTTAAAATTGTGAAGAAGCTATGTAAAGTGACCGCTCTGTCCTCTGGCGATAAAAAATAGAAAATTAAGCAACGTTCCAGTTATAAATCAAGACATACAATGTTATAATTAATATTTTTACATTTAGTATTTTTTTTCTACAGAATTGTATTTCTATAGTAGGAGGTATCATAAACTCAAAAAAATTAAAAAATTAAAATACTTAAAGAAATAAAATTTAAAAAATTTTTTTGAGAAATTTTAAAAACTTAAAAATTAGAAGCTATATAAAGTGATTGTTCTAAACACTGACTATATACTAACTTTAGCGTTTCATCTAAAACCTCGATGCTACTCTGACTTGGATTGCTGATTATTTCTATGTCGCTTTCATATTTCTTTGTCAAAGCATTTGTAGACGGTGTGGACTCGTTTGATTCTTCCAAACTCGTCGCTGAACCTGACATTGATAAATATTAATTAAACAAGAAAAATATTAGTAATGCTTCGTCTTTAATGTCTTCAAAAAATTTAAGAAAAAAAAATAAATTGAAGATTTTAAATTAAAAAGATAGTTTTTTCTTTTCTTAATATGTAACGCACATTATAATATTTCTAAATATAAAAATTAGAAATTAGACGTTTGTAGCGCTAAAATGAGAAAAGTTAAAGTAATATAAATGAATAATAATTTTTTTAAATTAAAATTTTTAACAAAAAGATAAAAAAAGAAAAATTCTCAATTTTCGATGGCTGAATAACTCATAAAAAAATATGTAGAAAAAAAGAAGGTAGAAAAGAGAGAGGAGATGGAAATAAGTAAAAGGAAAAAAAAGAGTAAGACAAGAGATCGAGAAAACAGAGAAAAAAGAAGGAAAAGAAGGGAAAAAAGAAAAAAAGAGAACAAAGAAAAAAATGAGGAAGAGAGGAAAAAGCAGAAAATAAAAGAGAAAGAGAGAAGAGAATAAGAGAAAGTAGAATGCTATAACATAATTATTGTGGCTGAAGCTTACAACAGATTTGAGCTTGGATATGAGAGTCGGAGTGCACCAGAGAAGTGGTGACGGATTTAGCTCCACCCTCCATTCCACCTGCACCGGTTATTAGTATGTTATAGTTCCCATTAAATGTGGTAATAAAAGTACAAACGCGCGCGCGTACATGCGTGTCTGTGTATACAGGGACCCAATTTTAATCTATCACTCCTCGTAACTTAATAAGGAACGGTTGTAGGGAAAAATTTTTCATATAAAAGTTTTTCGACTTCTAAGGGGACATAAGATGGTGTCATTGATTTGACCTTGAATAGTCGTTTGAAGATCACATAAAGATCACCCACAATTTCTTAAATGGAAACCTCTATTTTTCATTGCATATTCTTGTAGCTTATCTCGAGTTTTTTAAAACACTATAAAGTATTTTTCCGTTTAGTGCTTTTCGAATTATAATACTTGGAGTTTGGAAGTTTATAGTCTTTATTTTTACATTTAGTATTATTTTTTTTCTACGAAGTAGTATTCTAGTAGGAGGTAAACTTAAAAAAAAACTTCAATTTAAAAATTTTGAAGAAGTTATAAGAAATGATTGCTCTGCCCTCTGACGGTAAAAAATAGAAAAGCTAAGTAATGTTTACAGATTACGGTAATCTTATCTTAACATTTTTATGCATAGAATAATGAGACCGATCAATTGGTGTAAAGAAAACGTATAATTGTTTTTAAGAAAAAATATATTGTGAATTGTATATATTTTCTTAAAAATAACTATATTTTTTTTTAAATAATGCGTTTTTTTACATCAATTATTTTATTCAATGATAAATTAAAATTGGACACTCTGTATATCACATATATTAATATACACAATAAACTATATCATTAGAATGCATTTGCAATCACTCAATTAATTAACAAGATTGTCAAAATTGAAATATAATTTTTTTTAGATAAAGTCAAGTAATTATTATCAGGTAAAAAAAAAAAAAAATTTCAACAAATGTACTTTGCACGAGTTGTACAGTATGTTTTATAATTAAATTTCAAAATATTAATGAGAATATAAACAAGGTTTTCTTTGCAAGAAAATAAAATCTATTATTATAGAATTTTGATTATTATACGATTTAAATGTATATATAGTTTTGAAATTTTACAAAATAAATTGATTTACTATTTTCCATGATTATTCTTAATACAATTTAAATGTTTTTTATATTATTTCTAATAATCGTAGAAATTAAAATCAACATTATCAATATATGGAATGATTCGCAACGTCTACAATATATAGCTTCTAGAAACAAAATAGAAAAAAATTTATTAAAATTCTAGTAAAGATATCAATTTTCATATATTTATTATTTGTTATTTGATTTTCACAAGTTAAATTAATATAGATTTTCATTGTATAACTAATTTTATTTTATTTTAACTAGACACGACTAGCTAATATAACAAAATTGTTACACGCAAAATATTTTATTTTTTTTTAAACAACAATTTAAATATTAATTATTATATTTGAATAATTAATTGACTTAATGGTTAAATATTAAATAAATTGAATACAGTATTATATTAAACCTACTAACGTTTTAACATATTTGAGAAACAAGATCTATTTTTATTTTTTTTAATATTTAAGGAAATTAATTTATTATTGTTTCTTCAATTTGTTTATGTTTTGAAAGAAAAGTAAAATTAAATGGTTTTTCATAAATCAAGAAAATTAGATTAAATTGCTTATATTTGTTGCAACAATTTGATCTCTTTGATATTTTTAATATTTATTTATAAATTGCTTTCTCATATTTTTTTAACATCACACAATTTCACTTTTTCCACAAAATGCAATTAAAAAAAATAATAATAAATTAATCTTCACATATAAAATTTTCTAATTTTCAAAATAAATTTTTCCAATTTTAAAATAAAAAATAATTATTTTCTTTAAATTAATAATTAATCAAGTTCTTCAATTTTTATGAAAATAAGAAATTAAATTAAATTGTCACAAAATACATATAAATAATTTAATTTTATATCTTTGATTTATTATAATGATCCTTTTCATGTGAGTAAATAAGTAAAAACATAATTATAAAAATAATTATTTAAAGTTTATAAAATAATTATATAAAAATAATTATACATTAATTTCTGTATTTATATTTGTTTGATCAAAACGAAAATACATGCTTGTTTTTTAAATGTGCAAAAACATGAGATTTAATAATCCTATTTAAATCTCAGTCAGCTGTGTAATAAAAAATATCAGTGGCAAATTTTGATTGCATATAACTCAAAAATTATTGTGCGCCTGCTCGTCATTTTCGTATTAATAGATATTAAATACTGTACAACCCGTGTATATTTTCGTCAATTCACTCTTTATAAAGGATTGCAACATGTTATATAATCATGAAGAAGCTCACCGATACTGGAGACTGATTCAGAATGTTGCAAGTTGATTCTTGCGGAATTCTCCGTCAGCTGATTCTTCGTCATCTGAGTATTCATGCCAGACAGATTCTCTATTTCGATGACCAAACTGCTGTCACAAGTGGGACATTTGAGTTGCTTTGTACCTGAAGAGAGCACGATTTTCAAGTCCGTTCTTTACAACTGATCTGGTTGCGTTAGTTCAGAGTTTATCATTTTTTTTACTCCACGTTGGAAGAAAAGTGATAAATTCTGAACTAGTACAACTAGTTCAGCTATAAATAGGGTTTGTTCTCTATTGCTATTCTAGTGAATTAATGTACACTGATGCAGTAAATTTAAATGAGACAAGTACATTTTGTTTTACTCTAATTTACACCAGTTCAGCATCAGTTCAACAATAATTAGCAACTCAGATCATCAATGCAGCAATAAGGAACAAACTTATAATCATTTTGGGATTTGTGCTTTATTGCTGCACTGGTGAACCAGTGCATACTAGTGCAGTAAGTTAGAGTGAAACAAAATATATCTCTCACTTTAATTTATTGCACCAGTGTGCACTAGTTCACCAGCAACAATAAAGAACAAACCCTTAAAAAATGCTCTAATAATACAAACCCGCCATCAACTTGACAGCTGTCACATATTCCATATCCTGCGAGAATTGTGTCGAGCATTTCATACATTTGAAAACTTGCAGCAGTATCGGCCGCATTTCAATTTGCTCGTTGATGATTGCTACGATTTTCTGAAAACAAGAAAGTGCTGTCTTCAATTGATGAATTATATAGGATATTAAAATTATACATTTGTAAATAGTATTTATAGATTTTTTTTCCTCACCTTCGCATCTTCCAATTCCGCAAAATATCGCCTGTTTTCCTTATCTTTTCTGGTAGTATCAAAAATAATATCGACTGTCACTGTAAGTGGATCACTCTTGCCTAAGACGCATGACAGGACTGAACTGGTCGACCAATAAAACTTTACTTTTCCAGTCATTGTATCTATTTCTTTAATATTTCTACAAAAGTTGCAATAAAATTTAAATTTATAAAATCATTATATACAGTCAAAATATAGTAATCTCAAAATGCGTTTAATTTGATGCTACAAAAGTTTCCAAGTGTTTGATTAATTATTACATTATAATTAAAATTTTTTTAAATAAATAAGTAAAAATGCTGTAATCCAATTTAAGTAGAATTCACAGTAGATGACACTTACTCGGGGGTTAGCATTAGAAATATAGTATCTAACTCATTATCATGTTTTCTCTTCTGAACGGTATATAAATCTCCAGTTTCTAAGACATAAAATAAAGAAGAATTTAAGATTCTTTTTGTTCCAAGAAAAATTGGCATTCCGTGCAACTTTTACCTTCACTAGGATCATATGTGACTGTAGAAGAATGATCCACATGTGTTTCTAAAGTATATAATTTATCAGAGATTTCTTCATTTCTAGGAATGTTGTTTTTGTCATCTTCCGTATATTTTGCGATTTCTTGCGATTCAGACTCATTGGACAATTTTTCATCTTTATATATTGTACAAATCGGATTGTCATGGACAGATGATGCTACATCAATGTCAGCCAAAGTCTTGTCATCAAATATTTGTGATGTTGGAAGTTGTTCAAAACGAAGACCCATAATATCTTGAACGGAGGTTCCTGCATGACTGCTCAGCCAATTATTCTCGCCAAACTTTTCTCGCAGGTCTAAGATGCGTTTTCTTGTCTCCAAATGATCTTTTGATGACTCTACAAAAACGAATAACGTTACAAAAAGTATATGTCATTTTATTACCATACTTTCTGCTATTATTAATTATTTAATGTGTTTCATTCATTTATATTTTTATCGCATTATATTATTAGAAAATTATATTCTATTATAATAAAGAATATAATTATAACAATATAATTAATATTAATATAATTTTCTATTATATTAATTTTTCTATTATAAATTTAATTATAGATATAATTTTGTTAATTATACAACAAATATAATATATATATTATATTAAAATATATTATATATATTTTAGTATATGTATAGTATATACTACTGTAATCTAATAAAAAAAAAAATTTATACAATTACCCAAATGAGACGAAGCAACCACATCGGGCAGTCTCTTAAATTCCCCCTTTTCCTGATCAATTTCATCAATAATGGCCTCTTTCACATTCGGTTTCCTCTTACTTTTTGTTACGCTCTTTTCTAAATTTTCAGATGACGTCACTGGAGGATTCGATCTGTTCTCATTCGATTCATATGTATCAGCGCACACAGATACCGAGCTGGTCAAAGATATGGATTGATTCGCGTGTATCGTGAAGACCCGATTTTCCGCCACGAGCGAGTTTTCTGACTTCGAAAGGGATAGACGATCTAAAACAAACTGCCAGAGTTTACTCAAACTCATGTCACATTGTATAATTAATAATTAATTACATATAATTATGTATAAAGCTCCTGGCTCCTCGCCAATCATGATGAAATTGTGACGTCAGAGACGAGAAAACGCACGCTAAAAATTTTTAGATGCTATTTAGAAAGAAAAAGATATTTTGAAACAGCACTTTAGATGACTTTAGCACACTCTTAAAATACCTCTGAAATAAAAGCAATCTGAAAGTGTTTCATCGAAATATTTTTTTCATTTAAAAATGGTATCAAGAATTTTCAGCGTGTGCTTTCTCTGACGTTATAGATGTCAAAATGACGTCACTTTGACGTTTAGTGATGTCATTCAATGTCAAAATGACGTTCGTTTACTACCTAGGTCACAAATCCAACATGGCCGCGGCGGGGATCCATAGAAGCTCTATAATATATAATAAAATTAATTATAACATCTATAATATACAGGGTGTCCCATTTTAAAAGATTTACTCAAATATCTCAGAAACACTGCGTTAAATTGAAAAATCTTTTAAATCAAAGTTGTACAGCTTTAAGAGAGATATAAGATAATGGCAAAAATTTGACCTTGGATAATAGTTTAAAGGTCATCTTCAATTTTTTAAATAGAACCTACGTTTTTTAAGCAAATTCTTGTAGCTTATCTCGAAAGTTTTTCAAAACACTATAATATTTTGTCATTAATAAATACTTTTCAAATTATAAGGCTTAAACTTATAATTTTTTTTACACAAAATGCAAAATATATATATTTTGTAAAATATATATATTTTATTCAGTTTTCGGTAATCTTAGCATTTTTATGCACGAAATAATGAGACCAATCAATTGGTGTAAAGAAAACAGATAATTGTAAAAAAAAAAAAAAATGTAATTTGCAACATATAGCTGCGTACTTTTTCTTGAAAGGACTATGTTTTCTTTATATCAATTGATTGGTTTCATTATTCTGTTCATAAAAGATATTTTTTGAAAAGTATTTTACATTTTATGGAAAAAAATTGTGAAGTTCAAGCTTTATAATTCGAAATGTACTTAATGAAAAAATATTTTATTATAGTGTTTTGGACAGCTCTCGAGATAAGCTATAAGAATGCATTAAAAATTAGTAGTTTCCATTTCAGAAAATGAAAGTGACCTTCAAACAACTATTCAAGGTCAAATCTTTGCCACTATAATATATATTATAGGTATATATAATATACAACTAAAATTATATAGATAATAATTAAACATAATTATTAATTACAGATTCAATCTGCTTTCTGCATTTTACAATTTTTGACATATATATATATTTACTGTCATATAAATACCTTCCTATCCGACAAACTCGGATGCAAATGTTTTATAGATAGTATTCGATGCTTTGGATGATAAAATAAAGGATTTCCTTCCAAAGAGAGCCACAACAATGTAGACATTTTTTGTAATGGCCATAGAACTGTGTGGTCCATTAAACAATTATATGATAAGTCTAATTCTGTCAAACATTCCAAACCTTGAAGACCTATTCAAAATTTTAATTATTTTCACTTTTTTATAAAAAAAAATGGATAAGCTATATAACATCTTTTAAATACATTATTATTTCCTCTAATTTCGCATACAAAAATATTGAAATAAAAACATTAAAAAATAAAAATAAATATCTATTTACATTTTTATAAATATCTTAAATTTTGTATAAAAATATTAAAATAAAATAATATAAAATATTAGATTTAAAAATTATATCCAATGGGAAAAATATGGCATGCACAAATAGCTTTATACTAATAAAAAAAAAACTTTCAAGCAGTATAAGTAGTTATTACAATAATAACCAACCATTAAGGCTATCAATGTAGTTATTTTTCAATACCAATATTTGTAATGAATGTAATGCTGCCTTATTGAATAGAGGTACTTCTTCCAGTTTGTTGTAGCCAAGATTAACATACTTTAAGTTTGATAAGCAGGATATCTCCTTTGCATTAGTTATCATATTATGATTCAAGTCCAATATCTGAAGCCAGGGAGCCAATTCTAATGATTCATCCAAGCATTCAAGAGCATTGTGAGGCAATACTAAATGTCTCAAGGATGCCCACACAAACCCAATACCAGCATCACCTCCACATGCCGCTATAATTAAAATTGTATAATTAATTGGGAAACTAAAAAAAAAATCAATTTACGAATACATTTCAAACAAAAGTAAAATTTTGAAGGGAGAAAGAAAATTGTCCTGTTCAAGGATATTTAAAGGTTATTCATTTTTTTTTTAATGGAATCACCCTTATTTTTTATATAAATTGATCCTTGTAATATTCGATATAAAAAGTGCGGGTAATCTAAAAAATAAATAGTTTATAAAATATTTTATACTTCAATTTGATGTAATTTTACATGAACTAGAAAATATCTCATAAACTATTCGCTTTTTGGTCATCCAACTCATAACTTTTTATGCAGAATATTGCAAGGAATCGCTATATATAATAAAAATAAAGGAATTTTATTAAAGAGAAACTAGATTTCCTAAAAAGTGATTTTCAAAGGTCATTTGAAGGCCATTTGTTTTTTTTTAGATAAAACCACATTTTTTTATATAAATCAATTTTTCGCAATTTTCAGTATAAAAAATTAATTATAAAAGTAAAAGATTAAAAAAAAAAAAAATATTCATTTTTGAATAATCTTGCTTCAACTTTTATACACAAAATAATAAGAGAAATCAATTTGCGTAAAGAAATCACAAAGTTTTTCTCTAATCTAGTACTCTCTCTCTCTCTCTCTCTCTCTCTCTCTCTCTCTCTCTCTCTCAAGATTTTTTTAAAAATAATTTTTAAAAATAAAAAAACAAACCTAATAATTGATATATTGTAGATACTCCTTTCTTGCCAGCACACACAATGCTTTCCAATTGTCCCCTGACACTTTGTAAGCCCTTTAATAATTCGATAGACACCTTCCTTAACTCCAAATACCTCAGATGCCTAAATTTGGAGATGTCGATGATAATTCTGACATCAGGGGAACAATGAGTCACCTTCAAACTGATAGTTTTCTGCACAAAGTCGTGTAAGAATTTGATATCACGAAATATATCTATCTTGGAACTATTGCAAACGTGAAATGAAGACTCCAAATCCTCAGATTCCAATACAATCAGGGAGAATGCTTCATTGAGGCTGTGTAGCAAGTTTGTTGATAGGGAAAGCTTGCTTGCGGCATTCAGGATCATGTCACCATTCTGGCGAAGAAGCTCCACCAGTTGCATTATCTCCTGCATATTTACATTTACTATATCCTGTGAGTGAGTAGACATTGTACCATTTATGTGTTATTGTTACATAAGCTTTCTTTATATTGCGTTACTTAATTACTGTATTCGCACAAGGGTACACTTTTTTAATATGATTTCACGTTAAACTGAAATAAAAAAGATACATATTAAATATTGTTATAAAACATTTTATTTTTTGATTTTATTTATTTTTGAGCTCTACATTTCTAAATATATTTTTAAATTTTATTTTCAAATTTAAAAATTTTTTACAGACATATTTGCATACAATGTCGAATTTTTTGCATACTTGGCGTATTTTTAAGATTTTTTTAAGGTTAATAGGTTATGAGTTGGCCAATAAAAACTTGAAAATACAGAAATTAGAGTTGGAAAATTTGTAGAAAAAATTAATTTATTTTATAAACCTTGGGTTTAGTATATAAAGACCTCGAGAAAGTCATCATTGTCAAAATCTACGGAACGAAAAAACCAAACACTTGTCATTTAATCATATCATATAAATAAAACTAGCTTTATAACAATAATAATAATAATAATATATCGTATTTATTACATACCATGTTATAGTTCATTTTTTTAGTAAAATATAAGTGAAATTGACGATGTATATAACAACAATAATCTAAATATTTGTACCATCTTCTCTTTTGTGCCTACTTTTTGACCCTATTTGCTGAATCTAAAAGTAGAAACTAGAGTCCCTAGAAAAATATTTCTAGGGACTAATTATTTCTAATTATTTATTATTATTTATTTTTTCTATTATTATTTCCCAGCAGACCTATTCTGTAACTTTTTCGTAATCGTTATAATTATAACGCATGATTTATTAGAAACTGTACAATTTCATTGGTCCACACCTAGTAAATCGTGCGTTATAAGCGGGGAGCACGCTCTTGCATAGGTGCATAAGTGTAAATATGAGAATCTTGATTGGTCTATAAATGTATGCATAAGAAATTCAACCAATCGAATTTCTTATGCATATGCTTATGCGCTTATGCAAGAGTGTGTGCTCACCGCTATAATTATAACGCAAGCGTTAAAAAATTACAGAATAGGCCTACAGGTAGCAGACTGATGTCATTGTCATTAAATGTTAAAATGACGTCATTTTGACATTTATGACGCCATTTTGATATTATGACGTTATTTTGATATTTAATGACGTTAGTTTGACATTTAATAACGTTATTGTGATATTTTGACATTTAATGATGTTATTTTAACGTTTAATAACGTTATTTTGACGTTTAATGACGTTATATATTTTTACATTTGTCTGCTATCTGGGTGGGAGAGGCTCATTTGCGCACAATACAATTGGACATTTGCAATTTCACACCGTGCTATTGCGGACATATAAGATTTAAGATCGTTAGCGTTTTTTGACGCGTTCAGATGTGTTTCGTTTGAAAAAAATTTTTTCTTTTGTGTTCCGTTCTCGTTCTATCATACGGATCAAGATCCATAGATAAACAACGGGAAAAGAAGGAAGGTTGTCGCATGAGCCGCCATTTTGGGACCACGAAGTTATGTGTGTGTATATATCGGTGTATGTCGTATGAAGTGTTAGCGAAAAAAAAACTATAGTTGAACAGCTGTCCGGTGGCTGGATTGGCGGCGCCATTTTGGGGCTCATGTTGAAACAATGAAAATAAGTAACATACTCGATTGGATAATATAAATAAAAACGGACAGCAATCAAACATGTTTACAATAATTAGTATCAGATGTCAAAACGCGAATATAAACCCATTTAATGTATAAAATATAAACTATAAATACAATTAAATATTACAAAACTTACGAAACAAAAAAATTAATTAATTGGTCAATATACAATAAGAATAACGTGGTCAAACGATTCACAAAAACATATTCGTCGTTTGTAGGCGGGAAACATGCCAGTAAAATCGTTCATCACGCCAACAATTTTTTGATAAAATTTCTATGTTTCCCAATTTTGATGACAAACTCGATAAATAACGATTATGGAATTGTCAAAAAGAATAAATTATTATGCTTACGCTTATGCGCCTATGCAAAAGTGTGTGTTTCCCGCTTAAGAATCTTGATTGGTCTATAAACGTATGTATTGTGACATCCCGTCTATTTAAAATTTTTTATTTTTTAATATAACTATTGCGCGCTATTCATATTCTCATAGAATAAGACTATTAACAATCATTATATCTTATTAATTGCTCTAATCTGACTATTTTAATATTAATAGATAAAATCGCCAGATCTGGGGTCCTCCACCTAGGAACCAAACATCTCTATCTAGTCCTAACTACGCGACCAATCAGGCACTATCTAGGGACCCCAGAGACAGCATGTAACTAGCGGAACTAACCAGATATTCCTTTACAGGAGCACTTATCGATACACTTATTACAATAACGCCAAACTATAAATAATAAGTATGATAAATATTAATATAATCAAGCACAAGATATAAGGACTAAAAATGTTAACCCACTCCCTCCTAAAGTAAATTACAATACAACGCGATGTATTATTAATTCCAAAACAATCTATTCTTTAGTCAGATTTACAGAATCCTAATCACATCAAATTTATATGATAACTAAAAGAGAAACACTAATTCTTTCAGAATTCATACTGAAACGAAACACGATTCTCCCAGGGAGAAATGGCATGTTGAATAGACGTCGAATCGATGTCTTTTATATGCGTCTAAGTAAGATCTAATTTGACGTCTATATAGACGGACAAATCTTTGAATTTCGACACCATCTAGACGTTAATATAAACGTCTATAAAATGTCTAATAGACATCTAAATAATTGATGTAACGGCTGTATTCAGCAGAAAAAGTAGCGTTGCAAATGTTGTAAAATTGATGAATCTAATAATGGCGTATAATTGGCGTATGCTTTTAGTTTTGACTAAACCTAAGCTCATACAATACTCAAATTCAATAATTTTACAACAGACACTTCTACTTTCTCTGCTGCGAACGCAGGCAATAAGTGCAGTATCCCAGGGAGAAACAAGAAATCGGATCGACGTCGATTAGACGTAAATAACGTCTATAACTTTTTCAGTTCAAATTAGACGTCGACTAGACGTCGATATTATTTGCTAAAACAATCAGGCCAGACATCAATAAACATTTCATTTTAATCCATAATAAAATACTTTTCATGTAAAAAAACATATATTAAAATTTATATATAAAATATATATGTGATCCATATATATATATATATATATATTTTTTTTTGTGTTGTATAATTTCTCTTTGTGTGTGTAATATATTAATTAATTATAAAAATAAAGGTAAATTAATTATTATATATATATTATATATATATATTTACTAATTATGTATGAGGAAACTTTATATGAAAATATAACTTTAATTATTTAAATGATTGGTTCGATAACGCTTATTTTGATTTAACTGTCGTATAAAAGATAAGTTGCGAGTTGCGACACCGCCTTGCGACTAAATATAGTACCAACTTAACGCAACGAGTTAACGAACTCATTCTGTTATTGTTCCGTAATCGATGATCATTCGTTGAAGTTCGTTGAATGTTGAACTGTGCTTGTGATAATATTTGTTCTTCTGGAGGCCTATTCTGTAACTTTTAACAAATGCGTTATAACTGTAACGCATGCGTTAGTCGTCATATCGTCGACGAATTCATGGTTAACAAATGAATTATAGTTATAACGCATGCGTTAAAAGTTACAGAATAAGTCTGCTGGATCGATTGCTATTCTAATAAAGAAGTCATCACCAACAAAAATGAGTGAAAGTCCACCGGTAAGTGCTTCATAATTTATAATTTCTTAATAATCTACTTTTTACTTTTGTGCCTCAAGTCGTCTGTAGGTTATAATTGTTTCATAAATAAATTACAATTTTCATATAAATAGTTCATAATTTATATATATATTAATAAATTATTTTGATTTATTTAATTAAAAATATTGTATGCTCTTATATATACACTTTTCTTTAACTCACTCTTTAACTAACCTCAACATATACGGAATTATTAATAATAATATTGTCACTATTGCTTCTTTTTTGCTATTATTTATTTAAAGTTTATTATCAAAATTTATTACATAACATTATTGTGAATGCAGTATAAGCAATATATTTTAGTACTGATGTTGTTCTTGTATTATTTTTACATCTATCATAGGAAAGTAGGAATCGTCGTAGAAATACGAACAAGCAAATAATTAATGAATTAGTTAGGCAATGTAGGAATCAAAGAAAATTGGACGATTTAAGAAATCGAATTACTACTGTCTACAAGACAGAGGCTTCATCCGATGAAGAGGTTTCATCCGATGAAGAGGTTTCATCCAATGAAAAGGTTTCATCCGATGAAGAGAATAATGAAATGCTGCCCATTCCAGGGATTGAAGATATTTCTTTATTAGAAACAAATTCTGAAGTATCAACAGAATCTGATGCATCTATCGATCAACTTGAAAATGAAAATATGGATGATAACAATAATTATAATAATGACAATGACAGTGAATTACATTTTGAAGATGAGAATAATGACAGCGAAGGAAGTGTTGAAATTAATGATGCTAACAGATATAGTAACGATGAAGAAAATGATGATTTAATGATTGAATTTGAAAATGACGAACAGAGAGGACGCTATGTTTTAAAAACATTGAGGGAGTGGGCCCTTGAAGGAGGTGTGTTATCTATGAAGAAGTTAAATGATTTACTTCGTAGATTGAGAGTATTGTTTCCCATCTTACCTAAAAGCTACAAAACCTTACTCCAAACTTCTCGAGATTTAGATATTGATCGATTACCTGATGGATCTCAAATGTGGTACAAGAGTATAAGAACAAACCTTGACAACATGCTTCTTGATGAATATTTAAATATTTACAATTCTGTTATTATTGATATCAATATGGATGGCCTTCCATTGTCTAAAAGTTCTAAATTAAAAGTTTGGCCAATTTTAGGTTATTTAGTAAATACAGAAAATGAGCCTTTTATTATTGGTTTGTACTTTGGTGATCATGATCCTGTTGACATACATTTTTATCTGCACAAATTCGTAAATGAGCTCGAAGATTTATTGGAAAATGGATATATTCGGGATAATTGTACATATCCATTCATAATAAGAAATTATGTTCTTGATGCACCAGCTCGCTCATTGGTGAAACGCTGTGTTAGTCATGGAGGTTATGGAGCTTGTGAAAAATGCACATGTGTTGGTGAATATGTTGCGGATCGTATAGTTTATACAAATCTGAATGCTCCATTGCGAACTGATCATTCATTTATTATTCAAGAAGATCCACTTCATCATATATGCCGTTCTATTCTAAAGAGAGTAGATACAGGAATGGTGTCTCAATTTAGATTGGATTCATTTCATTTAGTTTGGCATGGAGTTTTCAAACGATTATGGATGGTATGGATGCAATGGAATGGGCCATGGAAACTTAACAAGTTCTCCAGAAAAAATATTTCTAACAATCTAAATTTTTTGAGGGATTTCTGTCCAAGTGATTTTTGCAGACTACCAAGATCAATTGATGACTGGAAAATGTACAAAGCTACAGAAGAGAGACGATTATGTCTTTATGATGGACTCCTAATATTTCGAAATAATTTGCAAGAAAATGTTTATAAAAACTATCTCTTACTTCAAGCTGCCCTGTATATTCTCTCTAGTCCTTTACATGTTAATGTATTGAATGACTTTGCTAATGAATTGCTTAGAGCATTTATTAAGCATTGTATAGAATTGTACGGGAAACGTTTTGTGGTATATAATGTTCATTCGCTTTCTCATTTAGCTCAAGAATGTGCAGAGCATGGTTCTCTGGAGAATTTTAGTTCTTTTATGTTTGAAAATCGCTTAAAATCAATCAAAAGTAGCCTAAAATCTGGATATAAACCACTGCAACAAGCTGTATTACGGGATTTAGAACGAGTCAGAGCAATAAAAATTAAATTAAAAGCTAAAGAGAAGATTATTCACCTTTCTCACAGACATGAGGATGCAGAAGAACAATTACCAGGAACACACTTTCGGTGTCTTTCTATTGATAGTATGGTATTACGGATTGATATAAAGAACTGTTGCTTCTGCACAACAGATGGAAATGTTTACATTTTAAGGAACATTGTAAAGCAAGAGAGAAGAGTGATGCTTGTTTGTAACAAGTTTCAGGATATAGGCGATTTTTATACATATCCTTTTCCATCCTCTCGATTAGGTATTGTGAGAGTTTCTCAAATAGATGACGAAAGGTTCATTGTGCCATTGCATGATGTTCATGCTAAATGTTGGTTAATGCCCTATTCCGATGATTGTTTTTTATGTGTTCCTCTTCTCCATACAATATTATTCCAATAATATTTGAGATTTTTTCTGTTAAGGTATGCAATATAAGTAGTAATCTTAGTATAGGTTTACAAATTTTTTCAAATGAAACCATTTGTCATTACGTGGAAAGTGTAATTTGTGACATGAAAAAGTGACAAGAAAAAAGTTTTTATATTTTATGCTTATTGTAATTTTATGTGTTTTGCAGTTTATGGTTGTGAAATTCTTATCTACTGATGATGAAGAAACTGATGATGAATGTTACGAGGTGGCTCTTTCAAAATGGCTTGAAGATTTAGATGAAAATAGGATTGGAAATATATTCTGGCCAGAAGATAAATCTATAGCAGGGACATTAGTTCGAACTCAAGCAAATGCGGAATCAAATTGGCCCACTTATACAGTGGAAGTTAAAAGATACTATGGTGAGCAATTTTCTCTTATATCTTCTTTTTTCTGCCTGTTTAAAAGTTATTAATAATATGGTTTGTTGCACTAGATACATATTTTCAAGCGCGAAAAGGATTAACAGGAATAATAGAGTATGCTTCAGCCTATGAGACTGATACTGGAAAAGAAATGGGAAGAGGAAAGAGGAAGAAAAAAGTAAAACCATTCACGTCTTCAGAGGAATCTGATAATGATCAGTGTGTAAAAGATCAATTGAAGAAAAAAAAGTGTAGCATTCCTTCACCACCAACAATCCATGTTCCTGGAACTTCTATCTCAACTGATAAGAATTCTGGTCATATTAAATACAAAAGACATATTATTGAAGATTCCTCAAGCATAAAAAAACTGAAAGTTGCAAAAGATTCAAGTGAATCTACAGGATCAGAAAATACTCGTGAACGATTGCTTGAAAAGATTATCAATGAAAGAAAAAAGGCTATGAAAAAAAATGAGAAAAATAATACTACATTATTTGCTGCACATTCACAAGTTTTACAACCATCATCAGGAAAGCAATCTACATCTAACACCTTTCTTTGTCAACGTAACATGAAGACTTCCTCTACATCAAAAATTGTGAAATCTCCAGAGAAGACTGCAGTCAATAAGCTCAGAGAATTGTTTGATAACACTAAGACAAAAACCAAAGAAAAGGTTAAAAAATCTAAACCCTCTACAGCTTCTGAAGTTTCCTTAAAAATTACACCAGGTCCTTCTAACAACTATTCTGAAAGATCTAATATGAGTCCTTCGACAGAGTCCGATATTTCAAGGAAATCAGATGATCCGCTTAGAAACCCACAGAAATCTCCTTCTTTGTTGAATTTGGAATTAGAAAGAGAACATAATCCGATAAATCCTTTGTCTCAATCACCATCAGTAAATGATGATACTTCACAAGATACTACACTACTCGCACAAGAAGAAAAGAGCAGCCCACTTTCTTCCAAAGAAAAATTAGAGCGACCTGTTCGTAATTTGACAAATGTTCTTATTGTTAGTGCAGGTATATTAGATTGTTTGCTCATACACATGTGTATATGTATGTGAATGTATATATATATCCCAGACAGCACAAAATGGTCGAAGAATGTTCAAAGAACATTTTGTGTTGTCTGGGTATATATATATATATGTAATGTGTATATGTATATTTTAATAATTTGTCATTTTATGTTTACATATATATTTTCAGATTTTGATCAACATTTTATAACATTGAAAAAGAACTTAGACGACATGAGCAGCAAGCTTGACGTCATTATTATGAACCAAGCGAACTTAAATAAATGTTTGATTCCGGAACAGGCTATCATTACTAGACCTTCAAATCTACCTCCTTTACCTTTAAATGATATGAAAAGTCTCGAAGAATTTGACAAATTTTTATCTAAAGATGTAAATCTGTCGGCAGCGGTAAGTAATATTTTATATGCTTATATAATCCAATATATTTTTATTACAATTTTTATTATAGTTATTATAATAATTCTTTAACATTATTTGTGCTATGCTTCTTATATTTTTAAATATATCATACAAGTATATTTTTATTTATTAACATGAGTGATAAATAAATAAATGTGTGTGTGTGTGTGTGTGTAACGTTGACAAAGAGAGGTGCTAATGATTTTTCCCGGTGTTTATATTTTTTACAGTGTTACTATTTGAAGAGTTTGCCGTTAGGTGATAATGAAAAAATTGTAGCATCAAGACTTATGACCAAATTGATGACTAATTCCTTAGCGAAACAATTCAACTTTGATGGTCATAATCCTCAAAAGGCTAAAGTTAATAAAAGGCCATTTAAGAAACTGAAACTATGGGAATTATTTCAAGGTATTTTATCTTCTTTTCAATATTTTGTTTTATCTTAAGTTTATTGTAGAAAAAATTCATAAATATTTCTTTTTTTTCTAGGAGTTATGCTATTAAAATTTCCTACCAGTGATTTGGAAGATGCCTTAAATGCAGTCAGAAATTGGCTACGAAACGCTGCTGGGCATAAGCAATGAAATGTGCAATTTCATTTTTTTTATTTTTAACAGAATCTAATGTATAAGAAAAGCAGAGGTAAAAAGTGCTCGCATACGAGAATATTGCGTTGTGATATCTTATTATTCTTAGACGACTCTTTACAAGGTCTTTTTCTCGATACAAATTAGCACGGGGGAGGTTTCCCATTAAAAGGGAAGAGGTCATTTAATATTTGTCATAAAATGCAATTAATTATTTTTTTTTCTTGAATGTGAAATATGATCTCTATTCATGTGCAATTTGCGAAGTCTTATGTCATTTTTATTTTGTTATTGTATTTTTGATATTGCTGCTTTATTTTGAATATTATTTGTCTTATTTTTTATTTATGTAACTGATAAGACATTGTCAGGTTTAAATTTGATTTGAATTATTACATATAAAAGTTTTTAGTTGAAGTATGTATATGTAGAATATATATGTACACTAATAAAGAATGTATATATATATACATATATAAAATATATATATTTATAATATATATATATCAAGACACGATAAGATGGCATATACTGGAGTTTTCAGTATGTCAACAAAGATTATCCTGTATTGAAATTGTCCAATACATATTAATAAAAAATAGATATAAGGTTAATAATACATATAAAATTATTTTCTAAAGTGTCTTTTCCATCCTTTCAGTTTCAATTATATAAATATATGTATAACAATCTAAATACCAAGATCCAAATAATTTTAGTGTTGGTTCTATTTTTTTCATTCGTAAATTAAAAAGGTAATGTAAATTTTCTAAAGAAAATATATTTGCATGCATCCAATATTACAATTCAATGAATGTTTACTGAGCAATTTGTTTCGATTAGAATATTACATTATTCTATATTTTACAATAAAAATATACTTAGAATTAAAATAAAATGTTCACTGAATGGTGTACGTAATATATTATGTAATATATTCAGTGAACATTTTATTTTAATTCTAAGTATATTTTTATTGTAAAATATAGAATAATGTAATATTCTAATCAAAACAAATTGCTCAGTAAACATTCATTGAATTGTAATATTGGATGCATGCAAATATATTTTCTTTAGAAAATTTACATTACCTTTTTAATTTATGAATGAAAAAAATAGAACCAACACTAAAATTATTTGGATCTTGGTATTTAGATTGTTATACATATATTTATATAATTGAAACTGAAAGGATGGAAAAGACACTTTAGAAAATAATTTTATATGTATTATTAACCTTATATCTATTTTTTATTAATATGTATTGGACAATTTCAATACAGGATAATCTTTGTTGACATACTGAAAACTCCAGTATATGCCATCTTATCGTGTCTTGATATATATATATTATAAATATATATATTTTATATATGTATATATATATACATTCTTTATTAGTGTACATATATATTCTACATATACATACTTCAACTAAAAACTTTTATATGTAATAATTCAAATCAAATTTAAACCTGACAATGTCTTATCAGTTACATAAATAAAAAATAAGACAAATAATATTCAAAATAAAGCAGCAATATCAAAAATACAATAACAAAATAAAAATGACATAAGACTTCGCAAATTGCACATGAATAGAGATCATATTTCACATTCAAGAAAAAAAAATAATTAATTGCATTTTATGACAAATATTAAATGACCTCTTCCCTTTTAATGGGAAACCTCCCCCGTGCTAATTTGTATCGAGAAAAAGACCTTGTAAAGAGTCGTCTAAGAATAATAAGATATCACAACGCAATATTCTCGTATGCGAGCACTTTTTACCTCTGCTTTTCTTATACATTAGATTCTGTTAAAAATAAAAAAAATGAAATTGCACATTTCATTGCTTATGCCCAGCAGCGTTTCGTAGCCAATTTCTGACTGCATTTAAGGCATCTTCCAAATCACTGGTAGGAAATTTTAATAGCATAACTCCTAGAAAAAAAAGAAATATTTATGAATTTTTTCTACAATAAACTTAAGATAAAACAAAATATTGAAAAGAAGATAAAATACCTTGAAATAATTCCCATAGTTTCAGTTTCTTAAATGGCCTTTTATTAACTTTAGCCTTTTGAGGATTATGACCATCAAAGTTGAATTGTTTCGCTAAGGAATTAGTCATCAATTTGGTCATAAGTCTTGATGCTACAATTTTTTCATTATCACCTAACGGCAAACTCTTCAAATAGTAACACTGTAAAAAATATAAACACCGGGAAAAATCATTAGCACCTCTCTTTGTCAACGTTACACACACACACACACACACATTTATTTATTTATCACTCATGTTAATAAATAAAAATATACTTGTATGATATATTTAAAAATATAAGAAGCATAGCACAAATAATGTTAAAGAATTATTATAATAACTATAATAAAAATTGTAATAAAAATATATTGGATTATATAAGCATATAAAATATTACTTACCGCTGCCGACAGATTTACATCTTTAGATAAAAATTTGTCAAATTCTTCGAGACTTTTCATATCATTTAAAGGTAAAGGAGGTAGATTTGAAGGTCTAGTAATGATAGCCTGTTCCGGAATCAAACATTTATTTAAGTTCGCTTGGTTCATAATAATGACGTCAAGCTTGCTGCTCATGTCGTCTAAGTTCTTTTTCAATGTTATAAAATGTTGATCAAAATCTGAAAATATATATGTAAACATAAAATGACAAATTATTAAAATATACATATACACATTACATATATATATATATACCCAGACAACACAAAATGTTCTTTGAACATTCTTCGACCATTTTGTGCTGTCTGGGATATATATATACATTCACATACATATACACATGTGTATGAGCAAACAATCTAATATACCTGCACTAACAATAAGAACATTTGTCAAATTACGAACAGGTCGCTCTAATTTTTCTTTGGAAGAAAGTGGGCTGCTCTTTTCTTCTTGTGCGAGTAGTGTAGTATCTTGTGAAGTATCATCATTTACTGATGGTGATTGAGACAAAGGATTTATCGGATTATGTTCTCTTTCTAATTCCAAATTCAACAAAGAAGGAGATTTCTGTGGGTTTCTAAGCGGATCATCTGATTTCCTTGAAATATCGGACTCTGTCGAAGGACTCATATTAGATCTTTCAGAATAGTTGTTAGAAGGACCTGGTGTAATTTTTAAGGAAACTTCAGAAGCTGTAGAGGGTTTAGATTTTTTAACCTTTTCTTTGGTTTTTGTCTTAGTGTTATCAAACAATTCTCTGAGCTTATTGACTGCAGTCTTCTCTGGAGATTTCACAATTTTTGATGTAGAGGAAGTCTTCATGTTACGTTGACAAAGAAAGGTGTTAGATGTAGATTGCTTTCCTGATGATGGTTGTAAAACTTGTGAATGTGCAGCAAATAATGTAGTATTATTTTTCTCATTTTTTTTCATAGCCTTTTTTCTTTCATTGATAATCTTTTCAAGCAATCGTTCACGAGTATTTTCTGATCCTGTAGATTCACTTGAATCTTTTGCAACTTTCAGTTTTTTTATGCTTGAGGAATCTTCAATAATATGTCTTTTGTATTTAATATGACCAGAATTCTTATCAGTTGAGATAGAAGTTCCAGGAACATGGATTGTTGGTGGTGAAGGAATGCTACACTTTTTTTTCTTCAATTGATCTTTTACACACTGATCATTATCAGATTCCTCTGAAGACGTGAATGGTTTTACTTTTTTCTTCCTCTTTCCTCTTCCCATTTCTTTTCCAGTATCAGTCTCATAGGCTGAAGCATACTCTATTATTCCTGTTAATCCTTTTCGCGCTTGAAAATATGTATCTAGTGCAACAAACCATATTATTAATAACTTTTAAACAGGCAGAAAAAAGAAGATATAAGAGAAAATTGCTCACCATAGTATCTTTTAACTTCCACTGTATAAGTGGGCCAATTTGATTCCGCATTTGCTTGAGTTCGAACTAATGTCCCTGCTATAGATTTATCTTCTGGCCAGAATATATTTCCAATCCTATTTTCATCTAAATCTTCAAGCCATTTTGAAAGAGCCACCTCGTAACATTCATCATCAGTTTCTTCATCATCAGTAGATAAGAATTTCACAACCATAAACTGCAAAACACATAAAATTACAATAAGCATAAAATATAAAAACTTTTTTCTTGTCACTTTTTCATGTCACAAATTACACTTTCCACGTAATGACAAATGGTTTCATTTGAAAAAATTTGTAAACCTATACTAAGATTACTACTTATATTGCATACCTTAACAGAAAAAATCTCAAATATTATTGGAATAATATTGTATGGAGAAGAGGAACACATAAAAAACAATCATCGGAATAGGGCATTAACCAACATTTAGCATGAACATCATGCAATGGCACAATGAACCTTTCGTCATCTATTTGAGAAACTCTCACAATACCTAATCGAGAGGATGGAAAAGGATATGTATAAAAATCGCCTATATCCTGAAACTTGTTACAAACAAGCATCACTCTTCTCTCTTGCTTTACAATGTTCCTTAAAATGTAAACATTTCCATCTGTTGTGCAGAAGCAACAGTTCTTTATATCAATCCGTAATACCATACTATCAATAGAAAGACACCGAAAGTGTGTTCCTGGTAATTGTTCTTCTGCATCCTCATGTCTGTGAGAAAGGTGAATAATCTTCTCTTTAGCTTTTAATTTAATTTTTATTGCTCTGACTCGTTCTAAATCCCGTAATACAGCTTGTTGCAGTGGTTTATATCCAGATTTTAGGCTACTTTTGATTGATTTTAAGCGATTTTCAAACATAAAAGAACTAAAATTCTCCAGAGAACCATGCTCTGCACATTCTTGAGCTAAATGAGAAAGCGAATGAACATTATATACCACAAAACGTTTCCCGTACAATTCTATACAATGCTTAATAAATGCTCTAAGCAATTCATTAGCAAAGTCATTCAATACATTAACATGTAAAGGACTAGAGAGAATATACAGGGCAGCTTGAAGTAAGAGATAGTTTTTATAAACATTTTCTTGCAAATTATTTCGAAATATTAGGAGTCCATCATAAAGACATAATCGTCTCTCTTCTGTAGCTTTGTACATTTTCCAGTCATCAATTGATCTTGGTAGTCTGCAAAAATCACTTGGACAGAAATCCCTCAAAAAATTTAGATTGTTAGAAATATTTTTTCTGGAGAACTTGTTAAGTTTCCATGGCCCATTCCATTGCATCCATACCATCCATAATCGTTTGAAAACTCCATGCCAAACTAAATGAAATGAATCCAATCTAAATTGAGACACCATTCCTGTATCTACTCTCTTTAGAATAGAACGGCATATATGATGAAGTGGATCTTCTTGAATAATAAATGAATGATCAGTTCGCAATGGAGCATTCAGATTTGTATAAACTATACGATCCGCAACATATTCACCAACACATGTGCATTTTTCACAAGCTCCATAACCTCCATGACTAACACAGCGTTTCACCAATGAGCGAGCTGGTGCATCAAGAACATAATTTCTTATTATGAATGGATATGTACAATTATCCCGAATATATCCATTTTCCAATAAATCTTCGAGCTCATTTACGAATTTGTGCAGATAAAAATGTATGTCAACAGGATCATGATCACCAAAGTACAAACCAATAATAAAAGGCTCATTTTCTGTATTTACTAAATAACCTAAAATTGGCCAAACTTTTAATTTAGAACTTTTAGACAATGGAAGGCCATCCATATTGATATCAATAATAACAGAATTGTAAATATTTAAATATTCATCAAGAAGCATGTTGTCAAGGTTTGTTCTTATACTCTTGTACCACATTTGAGATCCATCAGGTAATCGATCAATATCTAAATCTCGAGAAGTTTGGAGTAAGGTTTTGTAGCTTTTAGGTAAGATGGGAAACAATACTCTCAATCTACGAAGTAAATCATTTAACTTCTTCATAGATAACACACCTCCTTCAAGGGCCCACTCCCTCAATGTTTTTAAAACATAGCGTCCTCTCTGTTCGTCATTTTCAAATTCAATCATTAAATCATCATTTTCTTCATCGTTACTATATCTGTTAGCATCATTAATTTCAACACTTCCTTCGCTGTCATTATTCTCATCTTCAAAATGTAATTCACTGTCATTGTCATTATTATAATTATTGTTATCATCCATATTTTCATTTTCAAGTTGATCGATAGATGCATCAGATTCTGTTGATACTTCAGAATTTGTTTCTAATAAAGAAATATCTTCAATCCCTGGAATGGGCAGCATTTCATTATTCTCTTCATCGGATGAAACCTTTTCATTGGATGAAACCTCTTCATCGGATGAAACCTCTTCATCGGATGAAGCCTCTGTCTTGTAGACAGTAGTAATTCGATTTCTTAAATCGTCCAATTTTCTTTGATTCCTACATTGCCTAACTAATTCATTAATTATTTGCTTGTTCGTATTTCTACGACGATTCCTACTTTCCTATGATAGATGTAAAAATAATACAAGAACAACATCAGTACTAAAATATATTGCTTATACTGCATTCACAATAATGTTATGTAATAAATTTTGATAATAAACTTTAAATAAATAATAGCAAAAAAGAAGCAATAGTGACAATATTATTATTAATAATTCCGTATATGTTGAGGTTAGTTAAAGAGTGAGTTAAAGAAAAGTGTATATATAAGAGCATACAATATTTTTAATTAAATAAATCAAAATAATTTATTAATATATATATAAATTATGAACTATTTATATGAAAATTGTAATTTATTTATGAAACAATTATAACCTACAGACGACTTGAGGCACAAAAGTAAAAAGTAGATTATTAAGAAATTATAAATTATGAAGCACTTACCGGTGGACTTTCACTCATTTTTGTTGGTGATGACTTCTTTATTAGAATAGCAATCGATCCAGCAGACTTATTCTGTAACTTTTAACGCATGCGTTATAACTATAATTCATTTGTTAACCATGAATTCGTCGACGATATGACGACTAACGCATGCGTTACAGTTATAACGCATTTGTTAAAAGTTACAGAATAGGCCTCCAGAAGAACAAATATTATCACAAGCACAGTTCAACATTCAACGAACTTCAACGAATGATCATCGATTACGGAACAATAACAGAATGAGTTCGTTAACTCGTTGCGTTAAGTTGGTACTATATTTAGTCGCAAGGCGGTGTCGCAACTCGCAACTTATCTTTTATACGACAGTTAAATCAAAATAAGCGTTATCGAACCAATCATTTAAATAATTAAAGTTATATTTTCATATAAAGTTTCCTCATACATAATTAGTAAATATATATATATAATATATATATAATAATTAATTTACCTTTATTTTTATAATTAATTAATATATTACACACACAAAGAGAAATTATACAACACAAAAAAAAAATATATATATATATATATATGGATCACATATATATTTTATATATAAATTTTAATATATGTTTTTTTACATGAAAAGTATTTTATTATGGATTAAAATGAAATGTTTATTGATGTCTGGCCTGATTGTTTTAGCAAATAATATCGACGTCTAGTCGACGTCTAATTTGAACTGAAAAAGTTATAGACGTTATTTACGTCTAATCGACGTCGATCCGATTTCTTGTTTCTCCCTGGGGCTGTAAGTGCGACTAAGAATTATCCGAGTATACATTTGAATATGTAAACCTTTCAATATTGCATTAATAAATTATAGATCCATAAATAATTGTAGACCTTTTTATTAACTATAAATATTATACATTATAAATGAAGTATGCCATAATTAACTAATAAACATCATATATTATAAATGAAGGATGCCATAATTGATTGATCAATATGCGTAAAAAGACCAAACAAAAGAGCGATAAATGTACTACTAGACATAAGTATTCGTAGAGATTGACTTGGCGACACGATAGCTTGTAATTTGACCCTGTATGACCCCTCTGCCGCATTCTTGAACTTTAGGAAAGAAACCAATACCCTACGCCGAACCAAAGATTTAGGAAGCGAAATATTATCTTTATCATTATAAGCTACAATTCAAACTATCAAAAGCTAGCCCTTGAATCCTTTACAGAATAACGTTGCACGTTCTTTTTAACAATAAAACCTCTCAATTATTATCTTAATGAATACTTAAGGAATTACAATCTCCACATTTTGTAATGGCTTCTAGGGCACGCAATTTAACCCTTTAGTACAAATTATAATGATAAATATTAACGTTTATAAATAAGCAATTCAGAAACTATTGTAAAGATTCCCATTTGACTATTAAGAATTATAATTATACTGCGCCAACAAACCATCTTCGCTAATGGACCACCCTCT
This sequence comes from Nylanderia fulva, assembly GCF_048542155.1. NCBI lineage: Eukaryota > Metazoa > Arthropoda > Insecta > Hymenoptera > Formicidae > Nylanderia > Nylanderia fulva. Next base: position 68,961 of record NW_028190249.1, on the reverse strand, counting down.
TCGCCCCCTCTTTGCCCCCTCTTCGATAACGCAAACCGAATTCCTATGGATCCATAAACCTGTCAAAATCTAAGCACGCCTGGTCCTCCGAAGGGTATATATAAACTGCGGATTTTGTGTCCTGCGGCACTTCGTGTCAACTTCTAGAATAGAGCATTTCGTATTACTAGTTTTTAAATTCTACACTTAGCCGATTACGGTTAATCTAGTTTTCATGTCAATTAGTACTTAGATTTTTCTGCGAATTCTTATGTTAGTTACCATTGTAGTTAACTCATCTGATAGTTTAAATTCGTAACTCCAAATTGTACGATTATAAGTCACAGACTTAGAAATTGTTCATAAATAAAGGAATAAAGAATTAAAATTAATATAAAATCAGTGCACGTCTGTTCTTCCAACTCCATCCTGAGACCGAGGTCCCCAGGAGAACTACAGCCTAGGCATAGTCACCAGGAACAACAGAGCAGATCTTCATCTCCGTGCGAAATCAAGTAAGAACTAATCCTTTTTAATCCTCAATCTAATTTTATAATCTCCTAATAACTAATTAATTAATATTATAAGGATGAACATATCCTTGTAAATGGACAGCCGGAAACGCAACCTTGTACGTAAGAAGAAGCGTACACGCCCTTCAATAATTAGGAAATATAGATCAATCGCGACTACTTTCTCAAATTCTCAAGAGAGATTATCCGGAGATAAACAATTACCTGAGTCTCAAGAGGTAATCTCTCCTGACCTACCTCAAAGTTCCGGATCAATTGACAATTTTCAACATAAAATAGAACCTTTATCACCAATCCCCCTTGAGGAGATTGATAATATAATCAACGAATTAATAGAATCGTCTAAGAATTCCTATCAAGATTTTCCACCTTTCGAGGAATATAATTTTCCTGCTGTCTCTTTACCAGAATTAGTAAGCTCAGGGTACCTATTACGGTTATTTGGGTGAGTTTGCTAACAAGATAAAAATCACAAAAATAAGAGATTCACTAGATTTTGACCAATAGAAGCGTAGACAACCTAGTGAATCTCTCACTTTTGTGATTTTTACCTCGTGAGCAAACTCACCCAAAGAACCGTAATAAGTACCCTGGACCGCTAGAACCTCTCTCTGAAATTGACGACTATCCGACGTATCTAATAGCGTTTTCGATTGGGGTGCACTGGCTGCACTGAATGTCAGGCGCGTGTTCGATTGGTAGTGCCAATGCGCACTTGGCTAGTGTTGCGTGTTCGTTTGAACGCACAACACTCGCATAGTGCGCACTCAGTGCGCACTAAGTGGCACGAGATATTTTGACGGTGCCAGTTCAGTGCACTGGATGCATGCAAGCAGTAGGGCATTCTTTTGAACGAAAATTCGACATAATGAGCAATTCGGATTTGGCTCTCTTTAATATTTTGGAGACATTTTTGGAATCTTCTTCTAGTTCAAGCGAGCAAGAAGAAATAATTACAACTCTTCGAACTAGAAGAATAATTTCAAAAACTGTAAATTATGTAGAATGTGTGAAAAAAATAGATAATGACACCGTAAGTGTTATATCTTTTTATATAAACATCGAACCTATACCCTTTTTTAAAATATAATTAATGTACTTAATGTAATAGCATTTTTATACTGAATAATAATAATTTTTATATTTGTCATACGTGATATTCTTGATCATCTTCTATATTTAATTACATATAATAAAAATCATTACTTAAGGGTCGACAGGCGACATGGTGGAGACGCCTATCGGCCGGCCGGGAATTACGGATTCTTATTTTCCAGATATTAGCAAAAATATTGAATGAATCTTATTAAATTTAGGATATTCTTAATCAGTAAGCTCATTTGTAGTCCTCTAAAGAGCTATTTTATGAAAAAAAGATAAAAATAAAAATTTTTAATAAACTTGGGGGAATGCACAGTTAGGAACGGGTAAGGTTGGGTTAGCCGCGAGTCCGTATTTTATTTATTATAAATTTTTAAGAGCAAAAATGTAAAATCCGGCCTTTTAGAGGACTGCTTTATTATATAAAGAATATATTAAAAAAAAATTTACGAAGTTATGTCACTTATTTTATGAAATATCTGGACGATAAGATTCTCACTAGATTCATAAGGAGCAGGGGAAATTTCTGTGGTAACATGCTGACTGCTTGACAAGGAGAGAGCATCATTCCATCTTTGTCTCTCTTACATCGCATATGTAGTAGCGTCCATGTAGGTACAAAAACTAATACGTGAGCACACGGATGCAAATATTGAGAGATAATGTCAGCAAAAAGGCTATCATATTATTTTTATTTTTTTGTATATGTATGCATATGTAAATAAAGAACAAAAATAAAAACTATTTTAAATAATAAGAATCTATTTGTGTGTGTGTGTGTGTAATTAAAAATTAATAAAAAAATTAAAAAATCAATTTATATACCATATATTTTTTTTATATCATATAAAAAAATCTTAGAAATGTACTTAAATTTTTCGTAGATCCTCGATTTTTTTCATTGCTTCTAAACATTCAGCTAAAAGAGCAGTTGAGACTATTCGAATAAAAAATATTTCATCTTATTTTTTGCAAATAATATAATATATTTTTTATTTAGGAGTCCAAAAATATATGTTACGCATAAGTTATTTATAATTTTCGTTCAAATTAAGAGAATATTGTATTGAATATATTGTAATGCATATACACATTAATTTTCATTAATTTACTTGTTTAACAAAAACATGGTTTTTTGATAATAATTTAAAATTATTTCTGCTCAGTGATTTTTAAATAGCCGCAGTATATTGACGGTGCAAAGGTAGCATAATCAATTGTTTTTTAAATGAAAACTGGAATGAAGGAATTGATTAAAGCTGTTTTAATTTGTAGATTTAAAATTTAAATTTTAAGTTAAAATTCTTAAAAGAAATTATGGGACGAGAAGACCCTATTAAATTAATATAATTTTTTTATTTAAGGAAATAAATTTTATTTTAATGATTATATTTTATTGGGAGGATAATTAAATAAAATGAACTTTAATTTAAAGATAATTTTAACATTAATTAATGAAATTTTTATAAAGGATTGATTATTAAATTAAGAAAATTTTTTTTTTTATAATAATTATAAAAATTAATTACCTTAGGGATAATAGCGTAATATTTTTAGAAAGATCATATTAATAAAAATGATTGCGACCTCGATGTTGAATTAAAATAAAAATTAAATAAAGAAGTTTAATATTTTAGTCTGTTCGACTAATAAAATTTTACATGATTTGAGTTCAGATCGGTGTAAGCCAGATCGGTTTCTATCTATAATAAAATTAAGAAAATTTTGTACAAAAGGACTTTTTTTTAAATTATATTTTTTTTAATGAATAAATTTAATTGATCAAATATATATAAATAAATAAAATTACTTTGGCAAAATTTAAGTGTATTAAATTTAGAATTTTAATGATGTATAATAGAAAAAAGTTATACAAGTAATAATTTGTCAAAATTTAAGATTATATTTTTATAGTGCGTTAAATATATTAAGATTGTTAATTTTGTTATTAATTATATTAGTTGGGGTAGCTTTTTTAACTTTATTGGAACGAAAAATTTTAAGATATGTACAAATTCGTAAAGAACCTAATAAGGTGGGATTTATAGGATTATTTCAATCTTTTAGTGATGCTATTAAATTACTTAATAAAGAATTATTTTATGTATATAAATCTAATTATAATTTTTTTTATTTATCTCCTATAATTAGATTTGTTTTAATAATAATATAATTAGTATTTCCTTACATTACTAATATTTATTTTTTAAATTATTCTATTTTATTAATAATTGTTTTTATAACTATTAGAGGGTATGTTATAATTTTTATGGGATGATCAGCTAATTCGATTTATTCAATAATAGGAGCAATACGATCAGTTTCACAAATATTATCATATGAAGTAAGATTTATTTTAATTATTTTAGTTATTATATTAATAAGAGAGAGATATTCTTTTTTTGATTTTATTAATTATCAATTTTATTTATGATATATAGTAGTTTTATATCCTTTGTTTATTATAGTGTTTATTAGGATTTTAGCTGAATTAAATCGAAGTCCTATAGATTTTATCGAAAGTGAGTCAGATGATTTAATATTGAATATTTTAGGGGTGGGTTTACATTAATTTTTTTATCTGAATATGGAATAATTATTTTTTTAGATTAATTAGAATTTATAAATTTAGGAATTTATTAAAATATTCAATAATTTTAACTTTTATTTTAATTAATATTTTATGTAGAATAGTAATTTTTATACATGGAATACTTCCTCGAATACAATATGGTAAATGAATATATTTATGTTGGAAAATTATTTTACCAATAATTTTGGTTTATATTTTATTAATTTTTGGATTTAAATTTATATTATTAATAATAATTTAGTAAAAAAAATTAAATGTTTAAAAGTTAATAGAAAATTAAAATTTCTTTAATATGTTTTCAAAACATAAACTTAAATTCAAGATTATTAACTTAATTTAATAGTAATTTATAAAAAATTTAAATATTAAATATAATTATTTTTAATATTTTAAATTTATTTATAATAATAAATTTTAAAATATATATTTAAAAATAATTAAATCTCAAATTTTTATTAGGAAAGGTAATAAGATAAAATAAAGAAAGTAACATAATGATAAAATTTGTCTAATAATGATAAAAGGTTGAGCTCCTGCTCATGATAATAGAATAAAAATATTAATGAAAATTCAAAATAAATATTGATTTAAAGGATAAAATGATAATGAATTAAATTTTATAGAAATTAGAGGTAAAAAATATAAGATAATAATTGATGATAATAATGCAATTACACCTCCTAATTTGTTAGGGATAGATCGGAGGATAGCATAAACATATAGAAAATATCATTCAGGTTGAATATGAATTAAAAATGTATTTTATAAATAAATGAAATATTATATATATATAATATATATATAAGTGTATATATATATATATATATATATATATATATATATATATATATATACAGATATGAAAGAACTTACGAGTAACGTATGATGGCTCAATGCAAGAATATTTAATCACGTAAAAAACTTGAGTTCAAATATATCAATATCAATTTTTTTATAATATATAAGAATATAGAAAATCATAGAAATATATTTTTTATATAGGCGATAAACTTAAAAATTTGATATTGAAAATATTTTAATCATTTTACAACTACACACACTATAAATATATAAATGCAAAATACTTCCGTAAATAAATTTCAATAAATCAATTGCACACATGCACACAGCTGGTATGTAGATTTTTATTAAATTTATTTTCTGAATTATTTTACACTTATATATATGTAGTAAAAATATTTTCAATATATTAAAAAATTTTTAAATCGCCGAAATATATTTTATCATTTTTCTATATTCCAATATATATATATATATATATATATTGTATTATAAAAAAATTGATATTGATATATTTGAACTCTAATTTACTGGATGATATACTGAACATCCTTGCATTGATTATATATTACTCAACGGTACGTTCTTTCACGTTATAAGTTATTGGAGCAAATTATACAATAGCATCAATAATCAAAAAGAAATCAAGAATAATCAACATATCCCTTATATAATATATATATATATATATATATATATATATATATATACGCACATATGTGCATAAGGATATATAAAATTTATAAAAAGTAGGTACTTATTAGCCTTGCTACGCTACTGCCTTCTGCTACGGAAGGCCAGAAAGCATTTTCAGGCGGCATCTCGCGTATACCGGCACGGTAGAGGAACAAGGAGAACACGTGATTATCGGTCCTTGTCTCTCTACGGTGCGTCCGCGTGAGCAATGCAATGGTGTATGTACGTGTACAGACATGCACCACTACATAAAACCCGAGAATTGGATTCTCGGCGTTGGCAACACTGAAATCGGAGTTTCGCGTTGTCACCGCGCGAGGTCTCCAACATCAATTCGGAGTTTGGCCGACCGACCTGTCGACCCTTAACTGAACACAAGATGTCGAGGTTACTTTTTCGTTCTTCCCGGAATCTAGTCAACTCAAGTGGCACTGAAAATTTCGGCGTGTTCTTTTTCACCTGCACTATTCAGTGCAACCCATGGAACTTGTCCAGTGTTCGTGTGAACTGAGTGCGCACTAACTTTTTCCCAATCGAAAACGCTATAAATCTTTAATAATCTCAACTCGCGATTATTTACCGATTATTCTAAATGTTCAAATCCGTGATAATAGACTATTACTTTGTTTTATTAATAACATACTTTATACGATTTTGAACTAATATTAATTTTCCTAGACGATATTATATATTCCTACTAAACATTCTCTATTCCTAAAATTCCCCAGATCCGAAAAGTCAGTTCCAGCTCTCGGCGCACCCAGAGTATAGTCGGTGCATGCAGATTGCCCTAAATAAATAGAGAGCTAACCCTTTCGTCTTAGACTTAGAGTAATAGAGGAGGAAAGAAGGTCACTCGGACGTGACAGCTTATGCAAAAGTGTGTGTTCCTTGTTATTTTCCAACCTTGTTTATTTTTTATTGTTATTTTTAATTATTTCTAGGGACTCTAGTAAGAACCAATTGCACTCGATCGCTAGGGATTTTCGGATTTGTTTTCCGCGCATGCGTAAATTATTTACATATATTATATATATATAGAAAATATATGTGTATGAGACACGTGTCTATATAAAATATTCCACAATTTGCGTATAATTTCGTATGTACGACAATGAAACAGCTTTCATTGATTGTTGAATCTCTTGGAAGCTGAAGATGCCAATTGACAATGGATGAAATTTATTTATTAAGATGATTTTATCCTCGCTTCAGGTACATTCGACATTTGTAATAAAATTTGTCTAAATGTCTTCTATAACAATCATTTTTACAGGATGATCATTGTGCTCCATTCTTATCTGAAAGAAAAAAAAATAAGCACCGTTAGTGTACAATGTGTTTTTTTCCCATTTTTTTGCATTCTGGAGAAAGAGGATGTAACAATTGCATTAAATGGTATATGCATATTACAAGTGTTACGCAGAAGAAAGTATTGACACATTCTGACAGTGCTGTACTTATTTACACACATATTGTATGATCAAAGATATTCATAGATGTTCTTCATGATGATGAACATTTGGCTGCTTCTTAGTCTGTCAATGTTTGCATTTATTGTGGGACAACCCAACTTGGATGTACGTAATGTAATTTTTTATAAATTAAATATATTAATATCGCTAGTCAATTATTCAAAGGATCAATTTCTAAATTAATAGACCAAACTAGCCAAATTATTGTTTATTAATTAGAAATTATAACGTTTCAACTATATAGTTGTGGTCCTTTTCAAGTATAAACTGAAAAAATGATACATAATTTGTTAAACGAAACAGTAATATACATAGAAGAAAAAAATGTGAACGATCTGAGTACGTACAATTCTTGATGAAACAATCTTAACTTTGCAATCAACTCAACATATTTGAGTTAACAAATTCAATAGCATACTTGTTATATTTAAAAAGAGAATGTTCTGTTAGTATGAAATTTTGTCAAAAACTATTAAAAATAAAAAAATAATTTACATGATCTTTATTATTTTCTCATAAATATGAAAAAAAATTGCTTATATTAAATTCATAAAAAATTCATTCATTTTTTAGATAGATTTATGTATAATTATTACTGATACTATAATTACTATAATTATTTGCTGATGCAATTAAAATTTGACTTGAATATTTGTTATTTGCTGTTGCAATTAAAATTTGACTTGAATATTTGTTATTAGAGTCCTAACACCGAACTGGTGGCGGAACAAAATGATACACTTCTTGTGTTTTTTACTCTCGAAGGATCGTTTGTTGGTGTTAGTCAGCAATCCGGGGAAATACGTTGGAAGCATCATGATGGTAATTGTTTTGTTCGATTACATCAGGAAATTAATTGTTTTCACCCATGTTTTAACTATGTTTCATTTGATTTTGCAGAACCAGTAGTCAAAGTGCCTTTGAATCTATCAGAACCTGAAATGTATGTTTTTCTTTATATAAATTACATAATGCATAATGATATAAGATGATTAGAAAGGAGGATGTTAAAAATAAGCCATTTTTTGCCCAAAAGCGGAACATAAATTAATCATTGGAAACTGTTTTTGGGATCTTCTAGAAGCAGAAAAAAACAATTAAATATTTATCTGTCAGGTCCGGAGAAAGTTATAAAAATCAAAATTTATTATCAATTGAAAGTTATATAAAGATTTTTAAGCTTTATATTCTTGATATATCTTCAAAATAAAATCAATTATACACTTAATATTGAAACATAAGTAGTATATGTAAAGAATTTAATGTCTTCATTTACATAATTTATGTTATACATACAGGATGTGTCAAAAGTCTGGAAATGATCGAATATTTCATAAACCGCATTTTAGAAAAAAATGTTTCAAACCAAAGTTGTAATGTTTAAAAATATCTATTTACTAATCTAATCAGTTTGATCATAAATGGCGATGCCAATGTCAGGACAAGATTTTGAATTTTTTAAATTAAATCACTACATTTTTTAAAAATATAAATCGATTTCTTACAATATTCTGCATAAAAAGTTATAAGGGCAAAATGGTCCAAAAGTGAATATTTTACATGAAATTTCATAGTTTATGTGTGTGTAAGATTATGTAAAATAAAAATATCAAATATCATAAAATATTCACTTTTTGACAATTTTACCCATATAACTTTTTATCCAGAATATTACGAGAAATCGATTAATATAAAAAAAAAATAGTAGTCTAGTATATAAAAAAGCCAACTAATCGAGCATTATTAGATGATATAAACTAAGTATTTATTCTATATAAGATAATACAAACGTTTCGACCGCACGCGGTCTTCTTCAGTAAAGGAATTAAAAGTAGATGATCATAAGTGATTGTAAGTCGCAATTTTATCGCCGAATTAGTGCATGTCGTGTTAAGTCGCAATTTTATCGCCGAATTAGTGCATGTCGTGTTAAGTCGCAATTTTATCGCCGAATTAGTGCATGTCGTGTTAAGTCAAATTACAAAACGTCAGTATATTTCTTACGGATTGATCGTTCTATTGAGATGTTTGGCCGATTCCATAGATTTCATCGTTAGTATGCGAGAAATTATTGTTGTCATAACGCGATCAATCCGTAAGAAATATACTGACGTTTTGTAATTTGACTCAACACGACATGCACTAATTTGGCTATAAAATTCCGACTTACAATCACTCATGATCATCTACTTTTAATTCCTATACTGAAGAAGACTGCGTGCGGTCGAAACGTTTGTATTATCTTACATAGAATAAATACTTAGTTTATATCATCTAATAATGCTCGATTAGTTGGCCTTTTTATATACTAAATTTTGTTTTAATCAATAGACGAGCGAATACACGTTTTTAAAATAGTAGTCATTTAAAAAATTTAAGATGATCTTGCTCTGACCTTGACATCATCATCTATGGTCAAACTGATAAGACTAGTATATATATTTTTAAGCGCTACAACTTTTACATAAAACATTTTTTTCTAAAATGCATAATTTGTGACATATTTCATATGTGTAAACATCCTGTATGTGTAATGTAAATTATGTAAATCAAAACATTAAGTTTTCTACACATACTACTTATTTACCAATATATAAGTATACAATTGATTTTATTTTGAATATATATCAAATTTATCAAATTATGAAATTTATAAATTTATCAAAAACAGTTTCTAATGATTGATTTAGGTTCTGCTTTTGGGTCAAAAATAGCTTATTTTTAACATCCTCCTTTCATACTTTCATAAAATATTTATAGTTTTGTGACATTTGTTTATATTTATTGATAAAATTATAATTGTTGTTTGTGTTTTAAGTAACACTCTGAATTATTATTAATTATTTTTTATTTCCAGGCCAATCTTTCTGCCAGATCCTAGAGACGGTTCTCTTTATCTATTTGGCAGAGGTACAGAAGAATTGAAAAAGCTACCATTTACCATTCCTGAGTTGGTGGCCAATAGTCCTTGCAGAAGTAGTGATGGTATATTATATACTGGTAGAAAAATAGACACCTGGTTTAGTATTGACCCAAGAACCGGTATGAGGGAATCTTTAAGTTTCAATAATGTTGGAAATACTTGCCCTTCGCAAATGCAGAATGCTATTTTTGTGGGTCGCACAGAATATAACATTATTATGGTCGACAGTAAGCATAAAGACAGAAAATGGAATGTTATAACATTTAATGGTTACTCTGCTGCAGAAATGGAACCTGATGTAACAGACAATTATGGTACGTACCAGTTTTGGTGAAACAATTATGCATTTTTAAAATTCTCCTAAATTATTTTGTATGGAAATATTAAATATATTTAATATATTAAATAAAAGTAAAGTATATTAAATATAATAAAATATATGAAAATAAAATATATTTAATATATTAAATATATTTATGACACAGTATAAGGCGTTAATTAAAATAGGATGTTCTATGTAATATAAGACATAATAATATATTTATAATATAAATTTATTTTCAGATTTGTTACATATTACTGGAAGTTCAACAGGTTGTGTTGTGACCTTAGATAAGAGATGGAAAATTCTTTGGGAATTAAATCTCAAGAGTCCAGTGATAGCAATGTACACTGTAACTAAAGACGGATTAGTGAGAATTCCTTTCACAAGTGTCGCTGACTCTTTCTTAGAGAGGTTTACGATGGAACCAAGCAATGATTATCCGTTATTGTAAGTTACTGAATAATTAAGGAGAAATAATTTTATATTGAAAAAGTTAAATGAAGAAGATAAATAATTGAATCTTTTCTTGTTTTAGCCCTACAGTGTTTGTTGGAAAGCATCAGCACGGTCCCTATGCATTACCATCCTTTGCTGATTCGTCTACGACGATATCAAACAACATTGAACGCTCATTACTGGAGGGTTCATCATTGACTTCGTCTGATCTTCATGCAGATGATAATAAATTGCCAGGAAATTATATTTTATACATAAATGAAGATAATTTTGATAATTATCAAAATGCCAAACACATCAGAAAAAATTTGTTAGGTAATATGATGCAAAGCATAGCTATATATACAAGATGTCCAATTTTAATCGACCACATCCAAAAATCTTTTATTTTTGATTGTATAAAATGTTTTATACAAAAGTTGTTTGATTTGAAGGGGGACAAAGAGCACTTTTGAAGGTCATTTGAAAGTCATTTATATTTTTTAAAATGGAATTACTATCATTTTTTTATATAAATCGATTTCTTGTAATTTTAAAAAGTTATAAGGATAAGATGGCCAAAAAATGAATAATTTATGAGATATTTTATACTTTAATTTGACACTAACGTACATAAACTATGAAATATCTTGTAAAATATTTATTTTTTGACACTCTTACCATAAATTTCATGCATAAAATAATGAAAGGAATCTGTTGGTGTAAGGAAAAAGGAATAGTTGTTTGTAAGAAAAATGTAGCTACTAGTTGCAAATTACATATTTTTTTTTATTAGTGTCAAAGTTAGATATAAAATATCTTGTGAACTATTTATTTACCATCTTATCCTTATAACTTTTTATGTCAAAAATTACAAGAAATCGAATTATTTTAAAACAATATGGTGATTTCATTTAAAAAACAAATGACCTTCAAAGGTAGTGCGCTCTTCAGAAAAAATCAATAATTATAATTATATATAAATATAATTATGGATATTTTAATATATTTAATTACATATAAGTAATGTATTTAATTATAATATATGTAGGTATAATTATTGTGTATAATTATTATGCACTTTTCTTACGTTTTGTAATTTAGACTATTATAATGTACTTGTAGAATTTAGATCACAAAAGCAACTCCTTCAAATAACTGGGCGGTCCGATCCGATAATTTTGGAGTCTTCAACGTTGAATGTCACTGAAAGAGAGTCATCTGTTGCTGAGCAGTCAGACGTCTCAAATGATACTGGGCAATTAGAAAGCAACAAAAATTGGCACATAATGATATTAAATATGTGCAAAAAAGTATGGACCAGTCAACAAGAAAATAATGCTATAATATTGCTTCTGACTGTATTAGTAATATGCGTGATTACAATATGGTATACACGAAATAAGAAGCAATCTCAGCAGTTATTACAGGTAAGATATTTATTACTTTCATCATAATGCAATCTCAATTTCAGCTTTTAATGTATAATCTTATACGAGCTTTACTAATGTATATATTATTAAATTGATTGTTAAGAACTCGCGTGAAAGCAGTCGCACGAGTCATTCTGGTAGATCAGGCGATTCGGTTGTTCTGCCAGAAGATATTGGAGATGACTTAGTGAAAGTGGGAAAAATTATTTTCAACACGAAACAAATTCTTGGCAAAGGTTGCGAAGGAACCTCTGTATTCAAGTGAGTTTAATATTTTAATATACAGTGTTGTACAAAAGTTGTTTGATTTAATATAGAGATATCGTTATTTGATTTAATATAGAGATATCGTTGTTTGGTTTAATATAGTCTTATACAAAAGTTGTTTGATTTGAAAGACATAAGATGGCGCTACTGAGTTTTTTCTAAAGGACGTTTTTCAAGGTCATTTAAAGGTCATTTATATTTTTTTAAATATATATATATATATTTTTTTTTGGTCATCTCATTCTTATAACTTTTTATGCCGAAAATTGCGAGAAAGATTGATATAAAAAAATATTTTTGGGGGTCAATTAAAATAGACTCCCTGTATAATGTTTATATAGCTAATTTATCTCGATTGCTTTAAATTTATTATTTTATTATTTAATTTTCTTTTTTATTTATACAAAAAAATTTCTTATTTTATTTTTTGCTTCTTTCTATCCAGGGGTGAATTCGACGGTCGCGCTGTGGCCGTGAAACGTCTGTTGCCAGATTGTTTTACTTTTGCTGATCGCGAAGTGGCGCTGTTGAGGGAATCAGATGCGCATGAAAATGTAGTCAGGTATTTCTGTACCGAAGAGGATCGTATGTTCAGATATATTGCACTGGAGTTGGCCGAAGCTACTTTACAAGATTACGTGACGGGCAGATATGACAGAGAAAAGATATCTGTGAAGAATATTTTGTATCAGGCTACGTCCGGATTGGCACATCTACATTTATTAGACATCGGTTAGTCTATGTAAACTTCAGCAATATTTTATTACTTTTAATTGTTTATAATTTAAACATTTTATTGATTAATTTATAATTTAGAATATATAGATAATAAATCTAGATATATAGATAATAAATTATAAATAAATATATATACCTCCTCTATCTCGGCCAATAGAGCCAAACGCGATATTATTGCGAAACTTAAGAAAGAAAATTCTCAGATTTCTCAATTTTTCTTTCTTAAGTTTCGCAATAACATCGCGTTTGGCTCTATTGGCCGAGATGGAGGAGGTGTATACAGGGTGTCCGGTAACTAACGGACCAATGATTAAGGGCGGATTCTCTGGCCAATTTGGAGACGATTTTTCCTTAGCAAAATGTTGAAAAGTCAATAATTTTCGAGTTATAAGCGATTGAAAAAAATGGGTTTGTTGAAAACTAAACGTTTTGGAGTTAAAAGTCTAACATAATTACATTCTTCAGTTAATTTCAGGTAGAGTTTACTATAATAAAATTTTTATTTGAGGCTTAGTTATAAAGATACATAATGACAAATATTGGAAAGTTGTAAAAAATGATGACCTTTTTCGACATTTTTGCTGAGGAAAAATCGTTCCCAAATTGACCAAAGAATCCACTTGTAATCGTTGGTCCGTTAGTTACCGGACACTCTGTATATTGTTTTTAATATTAAAAAAAGCCGATTTAATATTCTTATTATTGTTATAAATAAATGATAAATATTCTAAATTATAATTATTTATAATTTACCTTTATTAATCTTTATAATAAATTATTTAGATAATAAATTTAGATAATTTATTAATTTTTTTAAACTAGATAATTTATGAGATCTAGATAATAAATTACAAATAAATGATAAATATTCTATAATAAATTTGATAAATTATAATTATTTATAATTTACAATTATATTCATAATTATATAATTTCTTTTTGTGTATATAGTCCACAGAGACATTAAACCTCACAATGTGTTGCTCTCTGTTCCTGGACCTCGAGGAGAGGTACGTGCGATGATATCGGATTTCGGATTGTGCAAGAAACTTCAGCTTGGGCGCGTATCATTTTCGCGGAGATCCGGGATTACTGGGACTGACGGCTGGATAGCACCTGAAATGTTGAATGGAGAAAGAACAACATGCGCCGTCGATATCTTTTCACTCGGCTGTGTTTTTTATTATGTCCTCTCTGACGGCAAACATCCTTTTGGCGATCCGCTACGAAGACAAGCCAATATTCTTTGTAAGTGCAATGAAAAAACAATGCTGAAAAAAGGCCAAAATTTGTCTATAAGGGGAATGTATAAAACCGATGTATCTTTGTGTTTTTTGGACCTGCTGAACTAGAAAATGAAGCTTAAAATTGTCCAAACGCCAAGGAAAATCGTGAAAATGCAATTTTTATATATTACACATATACTTTTTATATATTACATATATATTATTATATTTGGCACAAAGATAGGATTATATTAATATATTTACAATATATATTCGTAATATTATTTATTAAATTATCAGTAACAAAAATATCATGGCAATTTATTTATCATTATATACTTACTCTTCATTTTTCAAATATAGGATATCAATCATCAATTATTTATTTTGATTTGTTTTTACAGGTGGAGAGACTAATATGACAGCGCTCCAAGGAATATCCTCGAGTGATAGAGAATTAGCATTATTATTAATCAAGATGATGATATGCAGAAATCCTGCCGAGAGACCTCCAGCTTTATCAATTTGTAACTACCCGATCTTCTGGAATCCAGGAGAGATTTTGAGTTTTTTCCAAGTATGTAAAATGTTTTAATATTTTTGGGCACTTTTCTTTTATTTGAATTCTAAATAGATAAAAAAATATATATATAATTGTAACCCTGAGGGGACAAATAAATATATCTATCTATCCATTTATCTATGAATATTATATATTATATATACAGCTAAATATGTTTTATTGAAAAATTTTTACTTAAAAGCAAAGTAATTATGATAATTGATATAACTAACAATTTTTTATTAATTACTGGGATATATTTTATTTGTGACAGGATGTTAGCGATCGAGTGGAAAAGGATCAACTTGATAGCCCAGCTTTAATATCCTTAGAAACTTGCAGCAAACATGTGATCCGCGATGATTGGAGATCGCACATAGATCATGAGGTTGCAGCAGACTTGCGAAAATATAGAAGTTATCGAGGCGATAGCGTAAGAGATTTACTCAGGGCTTTACGGAACAAGGTGAGTGGCTCGTTTATAAAACTAATATATACTTGATATACAGGGTGTCCCAGACTTACTGTACCATTCGTTAATGGGATATTCTTGAGGCGATTTGGAGACGATTTTCTCTCAGCGAAAATGTCCAGGCACCAATAATTTTCGAGTTATAAATGATTGAAAATAAAACCTTTTTTATAAACTAAGTCTTGTGAAAATAAATTATCAAAATTACATTTTTTAGTTAATTTCAGGTAAATTTACTTTAATAGAATTTAAATTAAGGCTTAGTTACAAAGATACATGATATCAAAAATTGGGAACATTAAAAAAATGATTACCTTCCTCGACATTTTTGCTGAGGAAAAATCGTCTCCAAATAACTATAGGACTCTCATAAACGGATGGTACGGTAAGGTTGGGACATCCTGTATATTTGAAAGTGACGGAAAAAATATACAGAATGAGGAAAAAGTATGGTACTGGTAAAATATCTCGGAAGGAGTGAGATATAGAAAAAAGTTAAATTCAGAAGTAGTAGGATTTAAAGTGGGGATCGCTTGATGATGACATTGACCTTGACCTAAAGATCAAATTTAAGATGATCCTAAAGCCATTTTATCGATACATGAAGTTGGATATGATCTCTAATCTTTTTATTTGTTATATAGATTGAAAAATCCTTTTTCACATCTAAAATACTAATAATAATGAACTATAAAAAGTAAAAAAACGTAAATAACGAACTAAAAAATAAAAATTATATTTTTTTAACTTTTTTAAATTTCTTTACATGAAATTATAGCGTTCGCAGTTCGTTATTATTAGTACTTTAATTGGGGAAAAGGATTTTCCAATCTGCATAACTAATAAAAAAATTAGTGGTTTATTTGAATCCAACTTTGTGTTTTATCGGTAAAACAGACGGCTTTAGGATCTCCTTAATGATATATATTTTTTGTATCAAATGTACACTTAAATTATAAAGTTAAAATGTAAATTATTTACAATAATCTTGAAATTCTTTGTTATTATTAATTTCTTTATTATTTCTTCAGCAAATGGGTGACCGCTTGGGAACATCATGTACTGTTTGCACCATCTTCTTTTCTTTTTTTTTTGCTAATTTTTTTAAGCTTTTACTTAAAAGTTAAAAATTTTTTATTTTAGAATTATTTGTTAAAAATATATTATTTATGTAATATTAAATAATTAAATTAATTAAAAATTGGATATCATTGAGTTTTTAGTTGAAATTTGGCTGAAATTCTCATTTTGTTTGGAACAAATATTATTTTACGAATGGATCCTATTGTGATAGGAAAATTTCCTATATGGTACCATATTCTACGTATATTCAAATATTTTTTCAGAATTTTTTCAGAATTTGATGATCTCACTTTAATACTTTTATGTACAAAATAATGAGGGAAATCAATTGGTGCATAGAAAAAATGTATAGCTGTTAGTTGCAAATTACATATTTTCCTCAAAAATAACTTTTTTTATACCAATTGATTCTCTTCATTATTTTGTGCATAAAAGTATTTAGGTAAGATAATCGAAAAATGAATATTTTACGAGATAAAAAAAATTTTATAATTTATGTAAAATTATGTCATATTTTTTGAAGTACAAAATATCATAAACTATTCAATTTTTAGTCACCCAACCCTTATAACTTTTTATGCAGAATATTGTAAGGAATCGATTTCTGTAAAAAATATGGTGGTTCTATTTAAAAAAAATGACCTTGAAATAACCCTTAATTTTCTTTCTAGGTCAAAATCAAGATCATCATCAAGTGCTGCACCTTGAATTCTACTTCTTTTGTATTTAACATTTTTTTCTATATTCCACCCAGATAGCCACAGTAATTATTATGACATCATTTTGATGTCAAAATGCATCATTTGCCATCAAAATGATGTCATAATAATTACTGTGGCTATGTACCTGGGCACTTCTTCCGAGATACTTTATCAGTCTCATATTTTTTCCTCATGCTGTATAATGTTTCTTAGCAATATCCTAATTATTATTGTTAATGTTACAATGTTGCTGCGTTTTTATAGAAACATCACTACAGAGAACTAACTCCGGAAGCGCAGAGGAGTCTGGGCGAGATTCCTGAAAAGTTTACAGAATATTGGCTGACGAGATTCCCATGCTTATTGTGCCACGTGTGGTGTGCGATGCAGAGTTTTCGTGACGAGTCAACCCTGAAACAGTATTACCATTCGCAATATATTTTTCCGAGTGATTATGAGGAGCAAGAACTGAGCCAAAGTGTACCGATACATTTAATGCAATATAGTAATGTCTTATCGACATCGACCAAAATGCAACCAATCACCGATAAGGTGGTCAATTGGAGTCCCAATCGAGTGAAAAATCGCGGCCAGAGAAGAAAGGAGAGGAGGAAACAGGAAGAAGATCCGCTGTGGATATTGCAATCGCCAAATGAAATTATTCAGAAATAGTAAAATAATTATGAATTTAAAGATGAAAAATAGTGCGAGAGTGTGTGCGAATATTTGGATCGAAAGAAAATTTCTATTGATCATTTAAAAAAATCTGCTATTAGAACATGAAATTAATTAACAGTCTTTCAAATTGATTTTTTTTTATTAATTTTTGTAATCTTTGAATTTTTTTAAAAAATTGTACCTTTTATAGATATACAGGGTGTTTCCAGGTTAAATAGTCAAACTTAAAATACGAATTTAGGATAATCTCAAAATGAACAACTATTTTATTTGGAAGTTTGTTCGCAAATGCTTCCTTGAAGAGATATTGCGAGAAAACGCACGCTGAAAATTCTTAGATGCCATGTTTAAATGAAAAGATATTTCTGTGAAACATTATTGCTTTAATGTTACATCTTATGTATATAAAATTCATATTTATTTTGTACAATAAGATACGTTACAAATAATATGTCAATAATGGCACAGGTGTCTTAATGCTTGACTGCCATTATTAAATCAATATTTGTTCAACAGAATTGATAATTTTTACATAAGAATATTTCTCTGTTAGCAACGATCAAAATCATAAATAAAAAAACGGCAGTCTATATTGATCGATGTGGAACAAAATGTGTCGTAATTATGATTATAATGATAGACATAATAATTTTTGACAATATAATTATATATATTTATATATATAATATAATTAATATATTTATAATACTATAATTGTTAAAAAAATTTTTGAAAAATTCGAAAATTACAAAAAAATTTTTTAAATAATTCAAAAGGCTGCATTAATTTCGTATTTTAATGGCAGATTTTCAAATTACTGATATAAAAATATTTCAACTGTCGTTAAAGAAATTAAATATTTGTAAAAAGTGGTTATTGTAAAAAAAAAGAGTAATAATTAGTCTTATTTTATAATTTTATAATGTCTGCTATATTTTCGCAGAAAATTCAAAATTTTCAAAAAACCTCTTAAAGCAGAAATTTTGTAAAGAAATGTTGTTTTAATATGTAATTTATTTATCTAAAAAGTTGTATAAAAATATTGCTTTAATTCATATTTTATTGCTTAAAATTACTTTTTCGATAAAAGTAATAATATCAAGAAATTATGCTAAGTAATGAGAAAAAATAATTATACTACAAATTTAATTATTTTATTACTATATATGTTAGTATTAAAATTATTATCTTCAAGAAAGTGTCACAAAACAATACTTATTTACACAACTTTTTACATATAAAATGTATATTAAAGTAATACTTATATATTTTGTTAAGTAGACATATAGACTTTTGCCTCTCTAATTTTTAGAATGGTAATTTCTTAATAATTAAATACTCTTTTTTTTTTACATAGAAATCTCTTTTATACATAGGAATTATCTCACTCATTCATTTATTCATATGCGCGTGTGCTTACATACATATTTGTTATTGTTAAAAGAGTTTAGTATCAAGAATTTTAATAGAATTTTGGAAAAAAAATTTGCATTTAATTATTTTAATGTTATTGTAGAAATATCACGCACATTGTATAAAGACATTTTCACTTTATTTTTAGAACTATGCTTTAGATTTTATATATAATTTTAATATATATTAGAGATGTGCGAATTATTCGAATTCGAATCGACGTAGTTCGAAATCGAAAGATTCGATAACGTCGAATCACTGCAATTCGAATTCGAATCAAAGAACCGCGTAAGAAGATTTAAAATCCGTTTAATTCTATACGCGTTGATTCGATTCGAATTCGAAATATAGGTGATTCGATTCGGCGATATTTTTGTCGATTCGATTCGATTCGAGTTGTTTTTTTTGCAAATTCGATTCGATTCGAATTAGAAAATCTTGATTCGCACATCTCTAATATATATATGGATTCAATACCTATTATATAAGTTGATTTGTTGAAGTATGTTCGAAAGCGAAGATGCATTCATATTAGTTGAATGTTTAATTTAAAAAATTTTATAATTTATATGATATATGTGTATATACTGACATTCTTTATCTAAAAGAATGTGTTTCTTAATAATTAAAAAAATATTTAATATATAATAAAAAACTATAAATGTAAAATATAACTTACGTTATATTTTCTTTACAAACTTGATAATAGAAAATAAAATTCTCGAATAAGATGTGTCTGTACATTTATTTACAAAAAATATGAAAACAAATTCAAGTAAAACTTCGAGAAACTTAAATTGTGAATTAAATTTTGTAACGATGTATTCTTATTCCTATTCTTAATCTGGCCTTAATCCTATTTTATTATACATGTATATTAGTGTCGTGGAATAAAATTAATAATTACATTTTTGTAATATTTCAATTACTGCTGATAGTAAAATTAATAAGATATTTACTTAACATCCATTTTGCTTTATATTTCACCGACCCTTTTTGAATCCTCTTCTTTTAAATTTTATTAATTTTAAATTTAAATTTTCTACGAGATATTTTGTATTTTATATCAAAATATGTCAGAATAAAATATAGAATATGAAGTAAACAGTGTTAAATGATATAATGCTTAAATAATTTTAAAATTAGATAGCTATAAAGATGAGATAAAAATTCATATATTAGATAAGATAAAGATGATTTTGTAATAAATAAATCTAAATAAAAGTTAAAATTATATGGCGATTTATTTAGATAACTTCCATATAATATTTTATATTTAAAGCCGCTTATGTAAACACAGTTGTACAAAAAAATGTAAATTATAAAAAGGATATAAAAATATATCCGTATTTTTATTTTGTTTATCGTAAACTATTCAATTTTTTGTTATTTTACTCATCTTATAATTTTGTATGCAAAATATTACAAGGAATCTATTTACAACTTAGGATAGTATAATTCCATTAAAAAAATCGAGTTGATCTTGAAATAATCTTAAAAAACGCTACTGAAGGTCAAACTGATAAGGCTAATAAATAGATCTTTGTAAACTTTACAGCTTTTGTTTCAAAATTTTTTAATAATATTTTTCGAAATATTTTGTCGTCCCGCGACTCTTCGGGACACTGTATAAAATGCAATTCGATATTCGCAACGTTAAATAATTTTTTTGGAAAATTTTGACATGTTATTTTATTTTGTATATAAAAATATTAATACTTAAAAATATTAATAATAAAACATATTCATTTATATATTCATAAACGTAAACATTGATAAACGAAGCGTAAAAGTCTAATGCTTCCAAGTGAATGGGTTCGTCACATATGATTTCTTTGAAATATTGCTTATCTCATTATTGATCGCGTCAAATTGAAATTCTTATCTCTTTTGCAATCCTATAAAAAGTGAGTAATTTTTGTCGAAGTTACATTTAATGGTGTCCATTAATACAGTAGTACATTGTTAAAGCAGTTGTACATATTGAAAATATTTCATCATTATGATGTACGTTAAATTAGCGGTCATCTTCATTCTTGGAATCTTTTACCTTGAAGAGATCCATGGACATGGGATGCTTATGGAACCCGTGAATAGAGGAAGTGCGTGGAGAAAAGGATTCAAAACACCCGTCAACTATGACGATGACGGAAACTATTGCGGAGGTTTATTTGTAAGTGTGCATTTCTTTAGACGAAAAATATTGAAAATTATTGTATAGCCTCAATTAAGAAAACTATTAAAATATACACACCTTTACGTCGGAAAAATTTTTATTTTACTTTGTTTTAATATTTAATATATCTTTTTAATGCCTTTTAAATAAAATGGCTGTTTTAATTTTTTTTAAATTCTTTTGTTTTATTAATAAGAAAATAGTAAATAATTTAATAAGATATTGTGCAAAATTAATAAAAATACTCGAAAGCTAAAATTTTCATAACGATAAAATTAATGAAGTCGCCAGCAGTGATGAGTAAAACCATACAAATTTATTGAAATTTCGACCTAACTGGCCAGTACAATTTAATTAGAAACACTACGTTTCGACCCTTATAGGTACGGGTCCTTTTTAAGTGTAATTGCACCATAAAAATATCTTCCAAGGTGTTAAGGATTACCAAAAGTGCACAAGAAGAGCTATCCTTTACGCATTATTGTCTCTTCTGTAGGTAGCCCCACGTATAATGTAGCGCAATATCTACGGGAAATTTTGTCAAATTCAATTCCTAAGCCTAAATCGTATGTCAAGGATAGTTGGACGTTTGTTAAAGCTATTAGACACACGAAGTTCAATGACGACCAGTTTTTATTTTCATTGGATGTTTCATCGTTATTTATGAACATCCCTAAAGATTTAGCTTTAACAGCGGTGAAAAAGAGATGGACGTATATTACGCAAAATACTGACTTGACATTGCCCCAGTTTTTACATGCACTCTCGGTTGTCCTTGATCTAACGAGCTTCGAATTTGGTGGAAAATACTACGAACAAATTTTCGGCTGCCCGATGGGGTCACCCTTATCACCAATATTGGCTGACTTGGTCATGGACGAGCTTGAAACACAATGTTTAAGCAAGTTAAACTATATACCGGTCTTTTACAGATACACACACGTTGACGACATTTTTGCAATAGCATCTAAAACAAAAATTGATGAGATATTAACGATGTTTAATAGTTACCACGAACGCCTAATGTTCACGCATGAGGTTGAAGTCAACGGTTCTATAAATTTCCTGGACATTACTGTTGTAAAAGCGGAGGGGACATTGTTGACCAATTGGTACAGAAAACCCACTTTTTCTGGCAGATATCTAAATTTCCTTTCAAACCACCCCCTTCAGTATAAAATCAACACGATTAGAAGTTTAGTCGACAGAGCTTTATTACTCTCAAATGAATGCTTTCACACTGATAACATCAGAATTATTACGGATATTTTGGTTAACAATTGCTTCCCGAAACCTTTCATTGAACTACATATTGAGAAGAGAATGAAAACTCTAAAACACCGTAGAGAATATTTGATGGTTAATGACAATGGATGTAAAAAGTTTAATACGAGATTATTGTTACCGATACCTTATATAAAAAACTTGAGCGAAAATCTGAGTATTGCGTTAAAAAAATGTGGCCTCGACATTGTTTATATTATCCCGAAAAAATTAAATAGATTAATCAAGAGAGGTAAAGATAAGATCAACTATATGAAAAAAAACTGACGTTGTGTATCTGATAGAATGTAACAATTGCAATGCAACATATACAGGGCAAACAAAAAGACAATTAGCTACACGCGTAAACGATCATTGTAGAAATATTAAACAACATCATAGCAATTTTAACGTAATTAGCAAACATCGAATAAAATATGACCATTATTTTAAATGGATGGAACCTAGGATTTTGCATTGCGAAAAACATAGAAGAAAGAGAGAATTAGCGGAGATGTTTTTTATTAAAAAATATAAAAATAACATTAATTTGCAAAAGGACACAGAAAATCTAAATCCGATTTATGATAAGTTGATCCACAGTATACGATTGTCTATTTATTTATTTATTTATTTCGTTGTATTGTCGAATTTTGATATTATTGTGCTTTTTAACGTTTGACTTAAATTGATTTACTTGTCTCTCTCTTCCGGTTTAACATTAGTAATTTTACTGCTGTCGAATCAACATCTTGAAAGGTACATTACATTATTTTTATATTATTTTAAATTTTTTCGTTAACAACTTTGTAAATTATTGTTTCATATCTTAATCATTGTATATTTTTATTGTGCAGTTACACTTGAAAAGGACCCGTACCTAAGGGTCGAAACGTAGTGTTTCTAATTAAATTGTACTGGCCAGTTAGGTCGAAATTTCAATAAATTTCTATGCTAAAATTTTCATACTAAAATTTTAATGAAATTAATCTAAATGGTCTATAATTTACAATGGATTGAAAATTTTGATAGAAGTTATACGATAAATAAAACTACCGTGCTGAAATGTATATTTTCTTTCATTCGTCTAAATCTTTTGCTGAGAGGACAAAATAAGGGAGAAAGAATGGAAGAAAAAAATAATAAATGTATAGTAATAATTAATTTATCGAGTAAAAACAAAAGTAAAACTTCTCTAGAAAATATTAAACGTAGATTTTCCAGACTCGTTTATATAAATAACTAAAATAAGGAAACTATATATAAAGTAAACAATAAATTCTCTAATTTATAATAACAATTTAGTAAAAATACAGATTTTAAAAATAAAATTTCAAAGAAAATATGATTTTTCAGTTCAAAAATTTTAATTTTGAATAACTTTCAAAAATATCAAAAGTTTTCTACTCATTGTCAGTATAAATTTTTTCACGAAAAATTTTCTTTTATAACTTTATACATAAAATAAATTTTTTGTCCGAATATTTGTTTTTGATTTTGTCCTTGATTTTTTCTTGTATTCGCTTTTTTTGTATCATAAAGCAAAAATAAATGAAAATATCCATAAAAATAAATATATCCATTTATTTTGTATCCTCAATTACTTATTACAATGAAAATTATTTTTAACTGATGAAGCTTCTGACTGATTTAATTGAATTGTTAACTTATATAGGTGCATATAGATAACGGTGGCAAATGCGGTCTTTGTGGCGATGATTACAGACTGCCACCACCCAGAGCCAATGAAAATGGTGGGAAATATGGAACTGGTACTATTGTAAAAACGTAAGTTTATTTAAAAAATAATATTATTCAAAGAAAAATAAAAATCCTAAGAAAAGGAACAAATAGAGAAAGAAAAATTAAACAGATTAAAATGAGGATATATAAAAATTTATAATCAAGTCTTAAATTATTTAAATAATAATAATTATTATTCACATAAAGTATGTAATTTACAACAATTTAACTGTGAATTTTTTTTTAAAGTTATGTGTTTTCTTTACACCAATTGATTGGCCTCATATCATTTTATTTCGTACATAAAATAAGTATTAAGATATGATTATCGAAAATGGAATATTTTACAAGATATTTTACATTTTTTATGCCAAAAAATTGTAAACTTCAAACTTTAATAACTCAAAAAGTACTTATTAAAAAAATGTTATTATAGTGTTTTAAACAAAAGTATTAAAAAGAAAAGCTCTCGAAAAAAGCTACAAGAATATGCAGTAAAAAATAGTAAAGTTTTGTTTAAGAAATTGAAGTTGACTTTTACATGACCTTCAAATGATTATACAAGGTCAAATTATATAATGACACCATCTTATGTCTCCCTTGAAGTAAAAATACTTTTGTTTGAAACATTTTTTCGTATTTCTTATAGTTTTCAAAATATTTGCTAAGGAAGATTAAAATGAGTCACTCTATATAAGTATGTTTTCAGCTACAAACAAGGACAATTGATTGAATTAGTGACTAGAATTACCGCGAACCATAGAGGTTTCGTTCGGTATTCTGTTTGCCCACTGAATCACGGAAAAGAACTGGAAACTGAAGAGTGTTTCGCTAAGTATCCTCTGAAAATGGAAGATGGTACCGATAGATATGTATTAAACAGTTCCAACACCGGCGATTATACAATGTATGCCTATTTGCCCAAAGATCTTACTTGTCAGCACTGTGTTCTCAGGTACGAATTATATGTAGTTAATGTATATGTAACTTAATATACAGGGTGTAACTAAACAAACGTATACGTACAAAGATATACGAAGCACCCCAGATAGTATAGCGAATTCAAAAAGAATTCATTTTTATGTCACCAATTTTGATAGCACAGCGAATTCAAAAAGAATTTATTTGTATGTCACCAATTTTGAGTACCTTTTAAAATACATATTAGAATTTATTTTATAAAATTATTTTATAAAATAAATTCTATTTGTATTTGAAAAGGGACTCAAAATTGGTGACATACAAATAAATTCTTTTTGAATTCGCTGTGCTATCTGGGACACCATCAGGTGCAGAACGGAAAACTAAATTGAAAAGTCCTGAGCCATTTTTTAATCTGAGTTTTATTTTTGACGCTATAAATTGTTAAAGTTTGCCAATTAGCGCGCGTGGCTACAACGGAACGCCTACTAAGATGGCGCCTACGCTGTTTTCTGTGACAGTCACGCGCTAATTGGCAAATTTTAACAATTTATAGCGTCAAAAATAAAGTTCAGATTAAAAAATGGTTCAGGACTTTTTGATTTAGTTTATTGTTCTGCACCTGATAATGTGCTTTGTATATACCTTTGTTTAGTTACACCCTGTATATAACTTAATACATTATCAAAATGGTAAAGATATTTTAGATTTCAGGAGAAAATTATTTCACTCGAAAAAATGCTAATTTTCGACCAACTAGCTTTTAATTGCGAATCTACATATATTTTTTTACTAATCATACATCTTTTTTGAAATCGCATATACAATTATTGTTACATTACAAAACAACTATTTTCTCTATTTTCATAGCATGAATGAATAAATTCAGATAACCAAGCGTGTGATATAGCATATTGAGCAAACTAAATCCATTGCATGTTGTTACATATTTGCTCTACATTTGCTGACATCGAAGTAAAACACATTACGAATGCAGTTACATGACTGCTTATAAAAATGCAATCAGATTACAAAATTTTAAGAGCAAACAGTTTGCAAATACTAATCCAGTGAGAATTAAATCACTAGTTAAAAAGACGTCGAATCAACATCTTTTTAACTAGTGATTTCTCACTGGGAATATACGTTATGTTGTCTGCAACATGTCAGCAATAAATGATTCGTCATTCTAGCGCTTGAGCCTCATAATGCAAACAGGACGGCAACAATACGTATATAATAATACAAATTACAAAAAGTAGCAAATTACTTCGTTACAAATAGCAAATTGATGCTGACACGTTGTAATCAATTTGCCGTTATTGAAATTAAAATTCAAGTGAGCCCCCCCCCCCCCCACACAACCCGACCAACTCATTCTAATGCTATCTAACTTTGTTCTAAGTTTTTTAAAATTAGTTGCTTTAACGCTAGCAACATGACAGCAAACTCACTGCATTGGCTATCTGGGAAGTTCACAAATAGTATTAACAAAATAATTAAAACAAAATTTAGTATATAAAAAGGCCAACTAATCGAGCATTATTAGATGATATAAACTAAGTATTTATATTCTATATAAGATAATACAGTACAAACGTTGCGACCGCACGCGGTCTTCAGTATAGGAATTAAAAGTAGATGATCATGAGTGATTGTAAGTCGCAATTTTATCGCCGAATTAGTGCATGTCGTGTTGAGTCAAATTACAAAATGTCAGTATATTTCTTACGGATTGATCGCTCTATTGAGATGTTTAGCCAATAGATTTCATTGTTAGTATGCGAGAAATTATTGTTGTCATAACGCACTATGAGTAGTGAGATA
Organism: Nylanderia fulva; assembly: GCF_048542155.1. Taxonomy (NCBI): domain Eukaryota; kingdom Metazoa; phylum Arthropoda; class Insecta; order Hymenoptera; family Formicidae; genus Nylanderia; species Nylanderia fulva. Next base: position 41,597 of record NW_028190249.1, on the reverse strand, counting down.
TAATAAATTAATAATGTGTCAAAATATAAAAATTGGTCTTACGTGATCTGTGCACTTACTTGTAATGTTTGTCGCTTCCCAACTAGACCGTACCAACGTAACATGACCTCTCATTTTCAAATGTCCAATAAATACTTAGTTTATATCATCTAATAATGCTCGATTAGTTGGCCTTCTTATATACTAAATTTTGTTTTAATCAATAGATGAGCGAATACACGTTTTTAATATTTAAAATAATTAAAAGTCGTTATTACAGTTGAAATTCTGCCTGTGTGAGAAGATTTATAATAATTTTACAAAAAATATGTTAAATATCTGTAAAATATTAGAATTATAAATTGATTTATATCAAATGTATTTTTTTGTCCAGATTTTGAGATAATAACAAAAAATATACATACATACACACACACACACACACACACACACACACATGCACGCACGCACGCACACACGCATAAATGCACACACACATATGTATATATATATATATGATATACTCTTAGAAAAATATTAAAGAACTGTTTTAAGTTCAGTGGTAAAAATCACGAATGTCAAATTAATGTGATTATTTTTGTAATTAATTATATAAAAATGCTGAAAAGTAAATTATTTTACAATTTTTTATATATAAAATATTGTATATATATGAAAAGTCTTTATTCTACATTTATTTAATTTTTAGATGGGAATATGTTGCTGGAAATAATTGGGGCAAATGTAAAGATGGTACACACAATCAAGGCTGCGGACCTCAAGAAACTTTTAAATCTTGTTCCGATATTTCTATTGTGTAATTATTTTTTAACAGAAACTATATATCTTAATTTGTACATTGCTCTACAAAAAAACACACATAATTCTATGCAAAGTTACATCTAATAAGCTTCAATAATTTACATAACAATAAAATTATATAGAAATTAATATTTGTGTAATTTAAATGATTGTTTTTATAACCTGCTCACTCTCTATACATATAGATAATTTTAATTTGCCGAATTTTTATATCATACATAATTTTAATTCACCGTATTTCTATTACGTATGTAATACTAATTCCCGAATTTCTATCATGTACATGCATGATTTTAATTCATCGAATTTCTATTACGTATATATATATGTATATATATATATATATATATATATATATATATATATATTAAAATTTTACAAAATAAATTCTATACGTATTTGAAAAAGGACTCGAAATTGGTGACATACAAGGTGACATACAAATGAATTCTTTTCGAATAGCTGTGCTATCTAGGATTATACATATATACATAATGGAAATTCGGTAAATTTTTATTATGTTCGTAATATGAATTCGGTGAATTAAATTTATGTACATACTAGAACTCCGATGAATTAAAATAATGTTCATAATAGAAATTCGGAGAATTAATATTATGTACGTAATAGAAATTCGATGAATTAAAATTATGTCCATGATTCGATGATTTATAATTATGTATATATGGTACATCCCTATAAGCACATATTATTTAATATATTGAGCATATTCTTAGAATATTAAATATATTCTAAAAATACGCCTAGAATATTGTTTAAATATTAAATAATATCATGCGCTTATAGGGATATAATAGAAAAATTAAAATTATGTACATATACAATACATATAATAGAAATTCGGTAACTAAAATTATGTACATAATAGAAATTTGGCGAATTAAAATATTATATAGGTATATAATGGAAATTTGGTGAATTTATATTATGTATATAATAGAAATTCGGCGAATTAAATTTATATATACATAACAGATGATCGTAATATTAATTCGGCGAATTAAAATTATGCACATAATAAAAATTCGACGAATTAAAATTATGTAATACATAATAGTAATTCGGAAATTAAAATTATGTTCCTTTTTAAAAAGGACATTCTCGCATATTGTTATTGCTTTTCTGCGGTGCTGATTGTTTATCTCGAGTCGTTTTGTTGTTAAACTATCAAGCAACTGTCATCGTGAAAATTAACAATTTGACAGTTATACAATAAAAAGAAAAACAATACCAATGACGCGCGCGAAGCGCGCGTTGTCTTGTCTAGTAATTAAAATTTGACACTTTGATATATTTTTTATTATTTCGGAATAATGACGCAGAATATAAATATTTGTTTTACAAATAGAGATTTATTGTTTATTTTACGCAATGATAAAATTGGTGCAATCTAATAATTATAGTTAATGCGCCAATAAAGCACCCGGTTAGCGGCCGTCCCGTTAGTTACGGGCGCCGCCGCTACGCGGTGCACGTCGAGTTCGCTCGCCCGTGAATCAAAAGCACTCGGGCCGCTATATAAGTACGCCACGCACGGTATGATTACATAGAAATTATATGTCGTTAAAATTAAAAATTTTTATTAATTTTTTAATTTCGTGTATAAAACGATGCAAAATAATTCGTATATTTTTCCTATATAAGATTGAATAGAGATTATATAAGAGGAAAAAAACATATAAATACGTATATATTATAGACTTATAGATATATGTGTATTTTTTACACATGTATATATAATTATATATATTTTTATTCGATTGTATCTTTCGACTTTTTCCTTGAAAACATATTATAATTAAGACAAGATAAATTACATTATTTAAAAAAATAAGGAGCGCATAACCTAAAAATTTTTTAACCGAATTTTGAATAGAATATTAGCTAACAAGTGCCGGGGGATCGTAAATCGGCCGAGTGTGACAATCCGCATGATGTTCGTGAGAGGGAGCCCTTTCTAAAATCCCATCATGTGCGTAAAGAGCGACTGTTCGCGCGCCGGTTGCACAAATTAATATTTTCCAGAATAAGGTTTTACAACCAATAATGCGTTAAAAGTTGAAGCTCCAAAATTATTTTTAGATTTTTTTTCGACGATACAGAGGGGTGACATTGATGCCAACGTTATATCAAGAGACACGGTAGTGTCTCGCGACCAGTTGAGGGCGTAGCCGAGACACCGTGTATCTTAACGCGAGTCGGACATTTGAGTCTTTATAATATTTCAAATTCTCAATAACGGCTGAAGCAATCGAGTTTATACTAGACTTAATCGATAGATTGAGTTTGAATTATATAATAAAAGTGTCTTTATTTCTGCTCTACGTGATTTGTAAGCAGAGATATATAATTGCAAAGTCGAAATATGAAAAATTTCTTTTAAGAAACGTGTCCCCTTCATCATCGACCACGCAAACATAGCAGTATCGTGCTACACGTATTCACACGTATACAACACATGCGCACACATACATATATCACTCGTACACAACACATGAATAGATGCATGTATTGGAAATGTCCATCTCGCACGTTTTACAACAGACGGCGATAGTATGTCGCTCCATGATCCATGATGTTAGGTATATAATCTCTAAAAACTCACCTTTAAAAAAAGGTAAAAAAAGGCGACCAGTTAAGGGCACGCCATTAACAAAAATTATCCATTGCAAACCCATGTACAATAGAATTGTATGAAAAATTATCGATTATAAACCCATGTACAATCGTAACAAAAGTAATGAAATAAAAAAAAAATTGCGCCAAGTAAAAGTAGAAACTTGTACCAGTGGAAAATTAAAGTTGCAGACATATATAGAGTCGTATAATGAATCAATAAAAATTTAAATTTGCAAATGTAGAATTGTACCATAAAAAAAAATTACCTTTAAAAAAAAAGATAAACAAGATGCCAAGTCCATGCGCCATGTGAAAAAGTGTTAAACAAAAAAGTATTTTTAAGTAAAAAAATCTATCAATTGACAAAAATTTATGTTCTAAAATTAATATCTCTACAAAAAGTAATGTCCAATTATTGCGCGAATAAATAAACATTTTTATAAAAAATTAAAATTTAAAAATTTATGCAAATTTAAAATTAATATAAAATAAAAAGAAATAAAAAAATTTTAGTTAAAAAAACTGGGCGCGCTGCTAAATAATATTCTAATGATATTAAAATTAAATTGTTACTTTTAAACTCATTGCAGCGCGCCCAGTTTTTTTAACTAAAATTTTTTTATTTCTTTTTATTTTATATTAATTTTAAATTTGCATAAGTTTTTAAATTTTAATTTTTTATAAAAATGTTTATTTATTCGCGCAATAATTGGACATTACTTTTTGTAGAGATATTAATTTTAGAACATAAATTTTTGTCAATTGATAGATTTTTTTACTTAAAAATACTTTTTTGTTTAACACCTTTTCACATGGCGCATGGACTTGGCATCTTGTTTATCTTTTTTTTTAAAAGATAAGTTTTTTTATGGTACAATTCTACATTTGCAAATTTAAATTTTTATTGATTCATTATACGACTCTATATATGTCTGCAACTTTAATTTTCCACTGGTACAAGTTTCTACTTTTACTTGGCGCAATTTTTTTTTTATTTCATTACTTTTGTTACGATTGTACATGGGTTTATAATCGATAATTTTTCATACAATTCTATTGTACATGGGTTTGCAATGGATAATTTTTGTTAATGGCGTGCCCTTAACTGGTCGCCTTTTTTTACCTTTTTTTAAAGGTGAGTTTTTAGAGATTATATCATTCATTTTTGTATATGATAAGCATCTTTAAATAAATAAGCAAATTCAATTTTTCTGGCATTTTCTTATTTTAGGTACATATATATCCAATAATTAATATACAAAATTAAATATTATTCATCACACAATTTGTATCAAAATAATATATTTTTAAAAATTTATTTTAAATTTATTTAATCATTTTTATCATTGTGATTGTAGTGGCAAGGATTTTATTGCTCAGTGTCATTGCAAGCATCTGGCCTGTATATACCATAATATATTGTGTAATACATTGGCTAAGTATGACAATATGGATTTTGATAGATTCCCATGGAATATTGGAATTTTGTCGGACTTGCAGTCATCCACCACATATGCAGCCTACAATTAAAGAACGCATTTATTCCATATTATTTGCTTCCGTTATTGGCATAGTGCACATTTTTATATATCTCAATGCTGTAGATAGCAAAACATTTTGAAAACATCTATCTTTCTATGTTATCTGCTTTTTTGAAAATATTGCAGCAAATTTATTATGGCAATATGCTTGTCCTCCTGCAATTAAAGAGGCTTAGTACTTTAATATAATCTTTATTATTTGTATATTATTTGTATCATTTCCTTTTTCTTGGGAATTACAGCAATGCTTTTGTACTATATTGTCTTGCATCCCTCAAAAAGACAACATACTTCAAACGCACCAGTTCAAGCAATGTAACTTTGATATTTATTTACTTTAAAAAATGAGAGATAAACTATACAATATGCAATTAACCTTATCTTATGACTTTTATAAATCTTATGATAAAATCTAACTCTCTCTTAATCTTTATTATGAAAAGAATCTCGGTATTATATGAAATAATTTCATTGTACAGTTTAACTTTCAAAAATTTTGCAAAATAAAATAACTCATACATTGTATTTCTACCATATATATAAAAAAAAGATAGGTAAATATAAATAAATAAATATATATTTATGATATACAATAAATAAATATATATATATATATATATATATATATATATATAAAATGTTGGATTTTTATTATATATATATAATTTTAAAAAATCTTTTTTATATGCTATTGAATTTTAATACATACAATTTTGATTATATGTATTTTAATTGATTATATTTATAAGTATTTTTATATTATCTTAAAAAGACTGCATAGAATTATTTGTGCGACACTCTTATATGTATGTATAATTAATAGGGACCAACTACACATTTTTTTTTCCACTGAATAAAAACAATCTCAATATTATATTTCAATTATAAAAAAGATACTGTGATATTTTATTGATGAGAAATGTACATTTATAATTGTATTAAATACAAAAATAAACATGCCATGAATTACTATATATACATATTTTCATAATTATCAAACTTAAAAATATAATATTGTTACCAAAGAAGAAAGCACTATTTAAAAACTCTAAAAGTTCATAATTTGTTAAATTAGTAATTAAATACTGCATTTTGTATAATTTTTAAGCTTTATTCTTTTATTTTTCTTTATTTAATTGAATAGATATTAACATCCAATGTAGCATACAGATTAAATTAACAACCAAAAAAATAAATCTTAACTTTGAAATATATTTTTGTTTCTTTTAAATATCAATCAACTGGATTTTGTACTACTATTAATATGAATTCTTTATCTGGTGCCATCATAATTTTATGTTTTTTGCTACGTATGCGCAAGAAAGTTAAATCATTTGTTGGATTCAAGTCACGTACGACAGAACGAGCTTTATCTGACAATTGACTTATCAAACCTGCGTATTGAACTGTTGTCGTATTATCTAATGTTGACTTTATAGGAATACCTAAAACAAATATAATTTTATAAATTTTTGTTTACAACTATAAGTAAATCATGTCAATGATCTCATGTAATACCTTCTGCATTCACCACTATTGTTCCAACTACCCTTTTATGAGACTGAATTTGTTTCATAGTTTCTTCAACCTCTTATAAATTATTTCATCGAGATTTATTAATAAAATTTTTATTTTAAATATTCCAATAACGGAAGCAAATCATATGGAATAAATGCGTTCTTTAATTGTAGGCTGCATATGTGGTGGATGACTGTAAGTCCGACAAAATTCCAATATTCCATGGGAATCTATCAAAATCTATATTGTCATACTTAGCCAATGTATTACACAATATATTATGGTATATACAGGCCAGATGCTTGCAATGACACTGAGCAATAAGATCCTTGCCACTACAATCACAATGATAAAAATGATTAAATAAATTTAAAATAAATTTTAAAAAATATATTATTTTGATACAAAGTGTGTGATGAATAATATTTAATTTTGTATATTAATTATTGGATATATATGTACCTGCAATAAGAAAATGCCAGAAAAATTGTAAAATAGTTCCTATAGCACTGATATTAGATTTATCTTGTTAAGCTAATCGAATGCTGCGATGATAACTAGCCATTGCCCAACCCATGCTCACAAGTGAGCTGATAATGCTACCTGCTTGATGTACAACTGAAAAAAATATAGAAGCTAATTAAGAAAATTATTAAAAATATATGCATACTCATACATAGGCATTTATATAATTGAAATATTATTGAAATAATAGCAAAATATCTGATTTTGTATCACAGACTGTAAACTTGCACATAAATTATTATGACAATAAATTTGCAAATAATAACATTAAAATTGAATGTAAAAATTGAAATTGAAAATATCTAACCCCGCACGCTGTCAATATAGCGGAGGGCAACTATTATTAAAAATATATGCATACTCATACATAGGCATTTATATAATTGAAATATTATTGAAATATTATGACCATAAATTTGCAAATAATAACATTAAAATTGAATGTAAAAATTGAAATTGAAAATATCTAACCCCGCACGTTGATTGATTGAAAATATCTAACCCCGCACGCTGTCAATATAGCGGAGGGCAACTATCGCCGTCTGTTGTAAAACGTGCGAGATGGACATTTCCAATACATGCATCTATTTATGTGTTGTGTACGTGTGATATATGTGTGCGCATGTGTTGTATACGTGTGAATACGTGTAGCACGATACTACTATGTTGCGTGGTCGATGATGACAATGATGACGGGGACGTTTCTTAAAAGAAATTTTTCATATTTCGACTTTGCATTTTTATATCTCTGCTTACAAATCACGTAGAGCAGAAATAAAGACACTTTTATTATATAATTCAAACTCAATCTATCGATTAAGTCTAGTATAAACTCGATTGCTTCAGCCGTTATTGAGAATTCGAAATATTATAAAGACTCAAATGTCCGACTCGCGTTAAGATACACGGTGTCTCGGCTACGTCCTTAACTGGTCGCGAGACACTACCGTGTCTCTTGATGTGTCAGATCAGATGTCAGATTTGATGACATGTAACCTCTTTGCATGTAACATGTATGTAGGTTACATTCCCTACAATGTCATGTTACATATTAGTTGTAATTATATAAATCTTATATAAATGCCTATGTATGAGTATGCATATATTTTTAATATATATTTATCATACCTTAATACTTTTATGCACAGAATAATGAGACGAATCAGTTGGTGTAAAGAAAACACATAGTTGTCTTAAAGAAAAATTATTTAACTGCTTATTGCAATTTTCATATTTTTTTTAAAGGTAACTATGTGTTTTCTTTACAACAACTGATTCGTCTCATTATTCTGTGCATAAAAGTATTAAGGTATGATAATCGAAAAATGAATATTTCCCAAGATACTTTGTATTTTATGTCAAAATACTGCAAATTTGCAGCCTTAATAACTCGAAAAATACTTAATGAAAAAATATTTCATTGTAGTGTTTTGGAAAGATCTCGAAGTCAGCTACAAAAGTATGCAAGAAAAAATATAGTGTTCCATTTAAGAAATTGAAGTTGACCTTCACGTAACCTTCAAATGGTTATTCAAGGTTAAATCAATGACACCATCTCATGTCCCCCTTGAAACCATACAACTTTTATCTGAAACATTTTTGTCTTAAACTTTTAGATTTTGAGAAATTACAAATGATATTGAAATGTATAATTATAATATACAAGGTAGGCCATTTTAATCTTTGGACTAAAATTTCACAAAATCCAAAAGTTAAAGACAAAAATGTTTTAAATAAAAGTTGTATGGCTTCAAGGGGGACATGAGATGGTGTCATTGATTTGACCTTGAATAGCCATTTGAAGGTTACGTAAAGGTCAACTTCAATTTCTTAAATGGAACACTATATTTTTTCTTGCATACTTTTGTAGCTGACTTCGAGATCTTTCCAAAACACTACAATAAAATATTTTTTCATTAAGTATTTTTCGAGTTATTAAGGCTGCAAATTTGCAGTATTTTGACATAAAATACAAAATATCTTGGGAAATATTCATTTTTCAATTATCATACCTTAATACTTTTATGCACAGAATAATGAGACGAATCAGTTGGTGTAAAGAAAACGCATAGTTGTCTTAAAGAAAAATTATTTAACTGCTTATTGCAATTTTCATATTTTTTTTAAAGGTAACTATGTGTTTTCTTACACCTGATTCGTCTCATTATTCTGTGCATAAAAGTATTAAGGTATGATAATAGAAAAATGAATATTTCCCAAGATATTTTGTATTTTATGTCAAAATACTGCAAATTTGCAGCCTTGATAACTCGAAAAATACTTAATAAAAAAATATTTCATTGTATTGTTTTGGAAAGATCTCGAAGTCAGCTACAAAAGTATGCAAGAAAAAATATAGTGTTCCATTTAAGAAATTGAAGTTGACCTTCACATAACCTTCAAATGACTATTCAAGGTTAAATCAATGACATCATCTCATGTCCCCCTTGAAGCCATACAACTTTTATCTGAAACATTTTTGTCTTAAACTTTTAGATTTTGAGAAATTACAAATGATATTGAAATGTATAATTATAATATACAGGGTAGGTCATTTTAATCTTCGGATTAAAATTTGTCAAAAAGAAGATCAAGAAAGAAGAAAAGAAGATTGAGAAAGAAGAAAAGAAGATAAAGAAAGAAGAAAAGAAAAAAATTATAAGGCTGCTGTGCGCCTGTTGTGTTTGTAAAAGAAACGGCTGCTGTGCGCCCGTACAAAGCTGCTGTGCGCCTAAAAAAAAGTGGCTGCTGTGCGCTTATAAAGAGTGGCTGCTGTGGGCCTATAAAGAGTGGCTGCTGTGCGCCTATAAAAAGTGGCTGCTGTGCGCTCATACAAGGCTGCTGTGCGCCTATAAAGAGTGGCTGCTTTGCACCGATAAAGAGTTGCTGCTTTGCGCTGATAAATTATTACGTATTTCAAAAAAATATATATAAATAATAAAAATGTCTATACAGACAAAAAGATATAGAATTTTATCTCCTGAGGATAAAAATATAATTGTTCGAGGTGAATGGTTAACTGATAAACATATGGAACATTTTGATTATTTATTACAAAATTTTTCAGATTATAGACCTGTCGAAACATGGCGATTACAACTTCCTGATACGATTCAGCCTATGCCAATTGATAAAAAACATATACAAATATTACATAGTTCGTCAGGTTCATCAGATGGACATTGGGTGTGCAGTTACTACGATACAAAAAATATATTTATTTATGATTCATTAAATAAGAAAAAATTGCATAGACATCATGAACAATTCTTGAAAAGATTATTTCCAACATATAACTTCGAAAAAAATTCTATCCAATTTCCTACTGTACAATACCAACCAAATAGTAGCGATTGCGGAGTTTTTGCAATAGCCTTTGCAATTTCATTGTTATTTAATATTAAACCTGAAAAAATAAAATATGATCATAGTTTAATGCGTTTGCATTTAATTAATATTTTTGAATCTAATGTTATTGAGCATTTTCCACAAAATCAACAATATGCTCTTCAAAAGGTGCTTCCATTAGCAGTAATAAAAGCAAGAGAGATTGAAGCATCTCGTAAACGTACTATACGTCAATGTGAGACGGAACGACCATATTTGAATCGGTTAGAAGAGCAACGTCATATTTACCAACTTGAAAAAGAATTAAATAATAATCAATTTCAATTAACAGAAAATAATTCAAAGAATTTAATGAAAACAAACAATGATATTTATGAAGACACTAAGCAGCATGACTTGGAAAATCATTGTGTAAATAAACGTGCACACTATTCACAAGATTTAGAACAAAATCAGGCTAAACAACATGATTTATATGAGCAAAATTCCAAGAATAATTGCATTGAACAGCACGATCTGTATAAACAGAGCTTAGAAGATAGACGCGCTAAACGACGTGATCGTTATAAACAAAATATAGAAGACAATCGCGCTAAACAGCGTAATCGATATAGACGAAATTTAAAAGATAATCGCGCTAAACAGTGTAATCGTTATAAACAAAATTTAGAATACAATCGCGCTAAAAAGCGTAATCGATATCAATGGAACTTAGAAGATGAACGCATTAAAGATCAATATCGATATGAACAAGATTTACAAAAGAAACGCGCACAAAAGCGTATGCGTTATTCGGAAAACTTTGAGTATGAACGAGATAGACAAAAAAGATTGGATCCTAATCGCAAATGGCTTTATAATAAGCGATATTATCAGACAAAAAGACAAAAAATCAAAACAAAATCTACATTTAAAATGAAAACTTGCAATATTGCTAAAAATATTACTAAAAAGTATAAACAATTCTGGTCGAAGAATACCATAAAACTTTGTAATTGTTCAGAAATATTTATAAAAAATATTATTAAAAAAATCAATATTAAAGGTTATATTGAGAAACGATTGAAAGCTGAAAAAATTGTACGTTGGTGCATGTGTATTAGGAAAAATTATATTCGCAATATATACAAAATGTTAAGTTTGATTAAAAAGAAATCAGAAGTGTATTTGACTCTTGTCGCAGATTGTTCTACAATCGAAGACAAATTAACTGCACTATGTGGCGAATCTAGACATACAGCCTCATCTGAAAATTATTTTATTGAGTCTACATATCGTCATGATGTAAATCCATTGGAACCTTTGATAATGAATGTAAAAGGAAAAGTAGTAAACATATTACCATTAACAACAGAACAAGCTAAAAAATCTTGATCGTGTAATATTTCAGACTATAAAACTAACAATCGGCTTTTAATTGACCGTTCTCAGAAGTCTCTTAAAACCATAAATACATGTACCTTAAACAATGAACCAAAACTGATGTGTAATACTGCAAGCTGTAAAATTAACGATCCGCTTTTAATTGATCGTTATCAGAAGTTTCTCGAAACCGTAAATACATGTACTTTAAAAAATGTACCAAAACTTATGCAAAATATTCATAAATGTACAATGAAAATTTCAAATGAGAAATTGGGTCATACGCGTAGCTGTTATATTGATATAACACTTTGCGAAGGAAGGTTTCTTCCAGTTCAATTATTATCGCCTCATTTTCCGAAAGTAAGATATATGAAGCGTTTAATTTATCAACTTACATATTTTTATCGAAAGTTGGAAAATCTAGATGATGCTTTAAATAATGCTGATATGAATACTTTGAATGAAATTGTGACTTCTGCACAGGAGAAAGTAGATATGTACAGACATCAACGGATTGATACAATTTTGAATGATGATGATATTATGTTTAAATATCGTTTAGCATTTAAAGCATTGACTGAACGCTCTGTGGACACACCACGACATGTTTGCGTATCATGCGAGAGATTGTGTTATAAAAAAAGTGTTTCTAAAGTCAATAGTCTTCAGACACAAGTACATGTTAAAATTTTGAAGGATTTAATGACGTATGTACAACAACAAAAAGTTGATGCGCAATATATATGTAATTATTGTGCAGGCAAATTTCGTAAAGGTTTAATGCCTGCATACTGCGTCTTAAATAATCTATTTACAAATCAGGTGCCTGAAGTAATATCATCTCTTAATACATTCGAAAAAATTCTTATACAGAGAGCTAAAGCGTTTCAAACTGTCCTTAAAATGGGAACTGTTATTAATAAAAAGTTGCCTCAAAGACAAATGGTATCAAAAGTTAAAGGTAGAACATTTCATTTACCACTTCCGTTACAGGAGACATTGAATAAATTATGTTCTAATACTGATCCAATAAATATTAATCATGAGTTATATATATTAGTTAGAGGTATCCCGACAAAATCAAAGATTATTTGGGAAGAGGTAGTTGATGTTAAAAAAGTATTTGACGCTTTAACGTGGTTAAAGCGCAACAATACTTTATATTCTCATATTATATTGCCAAATGAATTACAATGATTTACGTTTACCAAAATTAAAAAATTCAGAATTTCAAATAGAAGATGAGACAGAAGATAATGCAGAAATAGCTGATGATGAGACTGAATTATTAAATGAGACAGAAGATAATGTAGAAGTAGCTGATGATGAGACTAAATTATTAAATGAGACAGAAGGTAATGCAGAAGTAGCTGATGATAAGACTGAATTATTAAATGATCCGATAGAAGAGATAAAAAATGATATGTTAGAAGGTCGACGGAAAGCAATGTTGACTCAAGTGACTAATGCTGAAAACGATGGCTATTACGAACAATATACCATCTATCCCTTATATGAAAAGAAAGCAAATAAAACTGCGACAGCTTTATATCAAATGTTAAAAATTCAGGACTTGCCTCTGAACAATCGTGAGCAACATTTAGATTTAATGTGTTTTCCAGATTTATATTTTTCTGGTATTAATGGACAACGTGAGATTAGACAAGTTAAACTTCATGATCATGAATTTATTAAATGTCGTTTGACATCTAAACATCCACAGTATAGATTAAATCTACAATATGTATTTTATTTATTGAACGATGCAAATATGCGTCAATTAAGTCGTGGAATTTTTCATGAAATGAATGTAACTAATCCGCGACTTCGTTATACAGCCGCAGAATACCTAGACGCAATGTCGAAAGAATTGTTGGAATCTAATTTGAGTACAATATTTGCCACACTTCGAAATACGGAGCAATATTAGTGTAAACCGAGAAACGATTTAAATTGTATGACGCAGCATTATGGACCTGCGACATGGTTTTTAACACTCAGTCCAAGTGAGTGGTTGTGGGAAGATTTAGGTGAATATATTCGTGAAGTAAATGAATGGCATGACGCTTCCTTAAGCGTTAGCGCACTCGTTGTTAGAGATCCAGTATCAACATCCAGGTTTCTCGATAATAAGTTTCGGGCAATGCTTGACTTTATTAGGTCTAAAGATCATCCAATTGGAGAAGTAACGCACTATTTCTGGCGACGAGAATATCAAGGTAGAGGTATACAACATTTTCACTTATTAATTTGGATTAAAAATGCACCAATTTTCGGTGAATCTACTATTGAGGAAGTTTCAAAATTTATTTCACAACATATAAGCTGCACAATACCGGATCAAAATATTTCGCTATTGTTGTACAGACGTGTTGATACGCATCAGCGACATATACAAATGATTATTGTCTTCGTTCTAAAAAAGTAGGACGTAAAGTTATTCGTCGATGTCGTTTTGGATTTCCTCGTCCCGTTACTGAAACTTTGAATATCAGGGATGTGGCAACTTCGATAGCCGGTAGAAAACAATTGAAACATAAAAGTAGACTTTACGATCTTCCTCGAACGGATAATGAAGGTAATATAAATGACTATAATCCTGTTCTTTTTACTGCATGGGAAGGTAATATGGATATACAATTTATTGGTGAAAAATCATCGCTGCTAACCTGGTATGTTACTAAATATATGAATAAAGCGGGAAAAAGTGAATTATCTGAGAATATTCTTGATAGTAAGGATAACAAAAACAAATCATTAGCGAGTCATCTTTGGAATATTGCTTTGCGATTTACGAATAATAGAGAATGTGGAGCTCTCGAAGCTGCTGATACATTGTTAGGTATTCCTTTGTATGGAACTGATCGAAATACAACCATCAGATGGTTAAATGTTAATCAAATACGATATAAAAAATTAAAAAGTCGTAAAGAAATTGAAGCTCTTGATCCTGAATCTACAGATATATTTTATCAATCTTTGACAGATGATCATTATCCACATAGATTAAACGAATTAGAAAATACGTCTCTTTATGAATTTGCACAGTGGCACGATATCTCAAAGATCAAACCGAAAAATAAGTTTATTGAATATTATAAAATAGGTAATGGTTGTTATCTTAAACGGCGACAGCGCGGATATCTTATTAATCATTTTAGATATAATGTTAATACACAGCCGGAAAATTATTTCTTTGCGTTATTGCTTATGTTTAAACCATGGCGAAAATTAGAGGATCTTAAAAATAAATACGATACTTATACCGAATCGTTTCACAAAGTAAACTGCATCTTAAAGAAGCATTGCAATATCATGAAAGATTAGAAGAATTGCAAAAAGCATTTGAAACTGCAAAACAGTTAGTTCAGCAATGCTTAGATGACAATTTGCAAAAAGAGCAGTCTCAGGATGATCCTGAAAATGCAATAGGTATTCAAAATATAGAAGCTGGTGAAGCAATGCAAGATTTTAAAGATCTTGGTGATAGAGCAATTCAAGAAATTGATGTATCTGACATGATAGTAAAATTAAATACGGATCAAAAACGAGTATTTGATAAAGTTACCAATGCTGTAGAGTCCGATAAATCAATATTACGATTATATGTTAGCGGAGAAGGTGGTACTGGAAAAAGTTTCTTAATCAAGACTATTAAATGCTGGATAAAACAAAATCTCAACAAAGATACTGCTGTAACAGCACCTACTGGTATAGCAGCATTTAATATAGATGGTTTGACAATTCATAGATTGCTTCAATTACCCGTTGAACATGGTCAAACTCCTAAGTATAAACAACTATCTGATCATGTATTAAAAGTTTTACGAACAGATCTTAAAGATGTTATTTTTTTCGTAATTGATGAAGTGTCAATGATATCTAATTTGACTTTAATATATATTCATCTTCGATTGTCTGAGATATTTGATACTAGTGATTGCGATGATGGTTGGTTTGGTCGAAAGCATATTCTTTTATTCGGAGACTTGCTTCAATTGCCTCCTGTACGCGAAGATCTTATCTTTACACATTTATCCGATCAAAAAATTGTTAATTATCTTGGTTCTTTAAATGCTGTTAATTTATGGATAACATTATTTGAATATGATGAATTGATAATCAATATGCGTCAGCAAGGAGATAATTCATACCGTGAATTATTGTCGCAAATTCGTATTGGCTTAGTGACAAAATCTGATTGTAAAATTCTAGAGAGTAGAAAAATATCTTTCAAAGCTGATTCTTTCGAATCTAGATTAAATGAATTATGTGATTTTATTAACAGTTTATCATCGGACACTGTTTGTTTATTTCCTACTTGTAATATGTGTGATGTCCTTAATAATGCAATGTTAAGTCGCATTACTTCCAAAGTAATATTATTAATTGCTGAAGATACGATTGATTGTACATCATATGTAAAAAAGAAAGTATTAAAAGTATTGTCAAATAACGATGATGATAGTTCTCTAACAGCTGGACTTTCAAAACAAATTACAATTAAAATTGGAGCAAAAGTTATGATTCGGCGTAACATCGATGCCAGTTTGGGTCTTGTAAACGGTACAATTGCTAAAGTAATTTCAATTGTACGAGAAACATCTACTGATGACGTAGAAAAGATTAAACTTCTTTTATCATCAGGTTTAGAATATGAAATTGAAAGAGTAACGGCTAAATTTCAGGTATTGGATAGAGCGTATGTGATTCGAAAACAATTTCCATTATCTTTAAGTTATGGCATCACTATTCATAAAAGCCAAGGATTAAGTTTGCAAAGTGTTGTTATGGATATTGGCAACTTTGTATTTAGTTGTGGTCAAATTTATGTTGCCTTGTCGCGAGTAACATCTCTAGAAGGAGTGCATTTAATAAACTTTGATCCTTCAGCAGTAATAGCTAACGAAAAAGTTATTATTGAATATAATCGTTTAAAACAAATATACAATCCGAAAGCAGAAATGATTGCTGTGTCAAAAGAACGTTGTCGTAAAGTAAAAGATGTTCCATGGGCGTTACCAAAAATAGTTACTTCTGTTCAAAAATCAAATTCAGATCGAAAAATTCAACATACGGTTTCAAATAAAAGAATTCAAAGCACTGCTTGGATCATACGTGGTTTTCAGAATACAGACAAGATTTCATGTTATGCAAATACAGTATTGCAATGTTTATTACATTTAAATATTATTAGGCAGCAGTTGATTAATTGCGATAAAACAGACGTTTTACGTATATTAATGCATTGATATGAAAATGGAATGCGTAATCTAAATACATATGCAATACGGCAATGTTTAGGAGAATATTTTTCGAGTATGGTAAGACAAAACGCGTACGATTTTCTTACGGCACTTTGCGAAAAATATGATTGCATTACAAATTTGATACAACATCAAGTAACTTCTACCAAGCGATGCAAAACATGTGGTAATACTCGTACAAAAACTATTGTTGAAAATAATATTGCTATTTCAATTTCCCTTGATAATTTAAAGAAAAAAAGTTGTAATTTTAATAAATTATTAAATTCTACATTTTCACATTGGTTTCACTTACACAACGAATCATGTGAATATTGTACTGGAACTGATCAAATATTAAAAAATGAAGTAACATTAACAAGAGAAATAATTGTTATTCGTTTAATACTATTTTTAGCACAAGATGGTAAATTAATAAAAGCAGAAAACAAATTTAATTTATGTGCTGTTCCAACAACTAAAGTATTAATAGCGGGACAATTGTACAAGACGATGAGTGCTATACTTTATGATAGTTCGTGCACCGATGAAGGTCATTATGTAAGCATATGTAGAGAAGGACTATCTAATATTTGGATCGAAATAGATGATGCAAAAGTAAAAAAGAGACAGTGGCCTAGAGGTGCTAAAAATGTTTATATAATATTTTTACAAAAAATAGGTAATAAATAATATCAATTCGATATAAAATAAAGTAGTTATAAAATTCTTCCTAAATAGATTTTTATATATCAAGTTTATGACTATTACTATTTAATCATTTAATATTGTATTTTAATCAGTCCTATATAAAAAAAGATTTCGTAATATATTAGCAATTTCATGACAACGCTTTACATTCTGCATTATTCCTGAAGTGCAAAAAAATATTTTTTACTTAAAATACAAGATAATTATTTTTATCTATAATAAGCAAAGAGGACCATCGTATTTTGAAATATGACGGGGGTGGTGGCGGGTTCTTTGCTTATTTATGTAAAGATGCTTATCATATACAAAAATAAATGATATAATCTCTAAAAACTCACCTTTAAAAAAAGGTAAAAAAAGGCGACCAGTTAAGGGCACGCCATTAACAAAAATTATCCATTGCAAACCCATGTAGAATCCTATCCTATTGCAAACCCATGTAGAATCCTAGGCAAAATTAACCATTGCAAACCCATGTAGAATCGTACCCATTGCAAACCTATGTGGAATCCTATGAAAAATTAACCATTGCAAACCCATGTAGAATCCTATGAAAAATTAACCATTGCAAACCCATGTAGAATTGTATTAAAAATTATCCATTGCAAACTTATGTAGAATCCTACATTGCAAACCCATGTACAATAGAATTGTATGAAAAATTATCGATTATAAATCCATGTACAATCGTAACAAAAGTAATGAAATAAAAAAAAAAATTGCGACAAGTAAAAGTAGAAACTTGTACCAGTGGAAAATTAAAGTTGCAGACATATATATAGTCGTATAATGAATCAGTAAAAATTTAAATTTGCAAATGTAGAATTGTACCATAAAAAAACTTATCTTTAAAAAAAAAAAGATAAACAAGATGCCAAGTCCATTAATATAAAATAAAAAGAAATAAAAAAATTGTAGTTAAAAAAACTGGGCGCGCAGCTAAGTTTCAAAATTACAATGCACCTTAAAGTAACATTAATTAATTTAAACACAAAACATATTTTAACTGCAATGAGTTTAAAAATAACAATTTAATTTTAATATCATTAGAATATTATTTAGCACCTTAAAGTAACATTAATTAATTTAAACACAAAACATATTTTAACTGCAATGAGTTTAAAAATAACAATTTAATTTTAATATCATTAGAATATTATTTAGCAGCGCGCCCAGTTTTTTTAACTACAATTTTTTTATTTCTTTTTATTTTATATTAATGGACTTGGCATCTTGTTTATCTTTTTTTTTTAAAAGATAAGTTTTTTTATGGTACGATTCTACATTTGCAAATTTAAATTTTTACTGATTCATTATACGACTATATATATGTCTGCAACTTTAATTTTTCACTGGTACAAGTTTCTACTTTTACTTGTCGCAATTTTTTTTTTATTTCATTACTTTTGTTACGATTGTACATGGGTTTATAATCGATAATGTTTCATACAATTCTATTGTACATGGGTTTGCAATGTAGGATTCTACATAAGTTTGCAATGGATAATTTTTAATACAATTCTACATGGGTTTGCAATGGTTAATTTTTCATAGGATTCCACATAGGTTTGCAATGTGTACGATTCTACATGGGTTTGCAATGGTTAATTTTGCCTAGGATTCTACATGGGTTTGCAATGATTAATTTTTCATAGGATTCTACTTAGGTTTGCAATGGATAATTTTTGTTAATGGCGTGCCCTTAACTGGTCGCCTTTTTTTACTTTTTTTAAGATATACGTGGGGATTTTAACAGAAAGATTAAAGGAGGAAATGGAAAAGGAGAATATGATACCGGAGAGTCAAACAGGTTTTAGGAAGGGAATGGGGGTAATAGATAGTATCTATGTACTAAACTACCTGGTGAATAAAAAAGTGAATAGGTAGGAAGGTAAGGTAGTAGCGGCCTTCATGGATCTGAAGGCGACGTTTGACTCAGTGGATAGGGAGGTGCTAATGGAGGCAATGAGAAAGTAGGGGGTAAAAGAGGGATTAAGGAATAGGATAGAGGAGGTGTATAGACAAACGAGGAGTAAAGTAAGGGTGGGGATGGAGGAGGGAGAAAGCTTCTGGACGGCAAGGGAAGTGAGGCAAGGTTGTCCAATGCCCACACTTATTTAATTTGTTGGTAGCGGATGTGGAGGAAGTGCTGAGAAAAGGAGGTTGGGGAGGGGTGAAACTGGGAGGGGAAAAAGTACATTGCTTGGCATATGCAGATGACATGGTGCTGTTGGCAGAGGATGAGGAAGGGATGATACACATGTTAGGGAAAATGGAAAATTATATGGAGAAGAAAAGGTTAGAGGTGAATGTGGAGAAGACAAAAGTAATGAGGTTCAAAAAGGGAGGAGGAAGAATGAAGAAAGTGGAATGGAGGTGGAAAGAGAAAAGATTAGAGAAAGTGAAAGAATTCACGTATTTAGGATATAAGCTGCAAAGGAATGGGGGACAGGATGCGCAGGTAAAGGACAGAGTAAGGAAGGCAGGAGCGGTGATAAGACAGATATGGGGAATGGGGAAAAGAAGATTTGCAGGAGACTGGATGAAAAGAACATGGTTAATGGAAAGGTTGGTGGGAACGGTGATGGAATATGGGGCGGAAATATGGGGGTGGAAGGAGAGGAGAGAGGTAGAGGCAATGCAGGAAAGATGGATCAGGTGGACGTTAGGAGTGGACTGGTGTACGCCGGGGTATATGATAAGAGAAGAGATAGGAAAGGATAAATTTAGGATAAGAGCAGGAAGAAGAGCAGTAGGATATGAGAAGAAATTGGAAGAAGGAAGGGGAGGAAGGTTAGCGAGGAAATGCTATGAGGATATGAAAGAGGGGGTAAGAGGAGGAAAAGAGAGAACAGTATGGGAGGAAGAGAGGGCAAAATTCTTTGAAGAAAGAGGAATAGAAGGAAGGGAGATGGAGGAAAAAAGAGGAAGGGGAGAGGAAGTATACGAGGGATGGGAGCAGGACAAGGAAATGCAAAAGGAGGAAAGATGGGAGAGGATAAGAGAGTCGAGATATAATAGATGGTATGGAGAATGGAAGGAGGAGGGATTGCCGGAATATTTGAGAAAGGGATGGGGGGAAAGTAGATGGAGAAGGATAGTGAGGTTTAGAATGAACAATGAGATGAGAGGGGCGAGATACTGGGAAGAGGAGGAGAAAAGAAGAGATAGGCTATGTAAAAAGGATGGAAGATGAAACATGGGAACATGTAGTAGGAGAATGTGGAGGAGAGGGGAATAAGGGAAACTGGTGGGAAAGAATGAAGGAAATACTACAGGAAGGAGGAGAAGGGGAAGGATGGATGAGAGAATTAGAGAAAAAGAGGGAGGAGGGGAGAACGGGAGGAGAAGAGGAGAGAGGGGTAGAGGAGAAAGGAAATATGAGGAGAATGAGTGGAAGTATGTATGAGGTGGTGGGGAATGTATGGGGAACTGGAAGCCGAGGCGAAGCGAGATAATAGATAGGGACGACTCTTTCTCTCTCTTATTTAGTTAGATAAGTAGATTAAGTTAAAATTAAGATAATTGTAAGTTAGATATAAGAGTAGTTGTAAGTTAATTTTGTAAGAGGTATGTAAGGTTTGGGTACGCTCCTTAAAAGCGCCTTTAATCCTCAAGGGGAAAAATAAAGCAATGAATGAATGAATGAATGAATTTATTACATTAATTTATTACATAAATTTATTTATTGCAAATTATTATTAAGATTCAATTATCATTTTCTTATAAATAATAACTTTTATTGTGGAATAATGTTTACTGGATTTTTGAAACTGTATTTTTCGTTAAAAAATTAATTTTTTTTTAATTACACCGTTTATAAGATTTATATACAAATTTTATTTACAAATTTATTAAAAATTTATTTTTTGTCGAGGGTAGTTATTATAAACATCTTATTATCTTATTATAAACAGAAAACAGCAAATAATGTAAATAAATTATAAACATTAAATTAAAAATATTTATTTTGTTATCTAATTGTTATTAATACAGGGTAGGCCATTTTAATCTTTCCACTAAAATTTCTCAAAATCCAAAAATTTAAGACAAAAATGTTTCAGATAAAAGTTGTATGGTTTCAAGGGGGACATGAGATGGTGTCATTGATTTGACCTTGAATAGCCATTTGAAGGTTACGTGAAGGTCAATTTCAATTTCTTAAATGGAACACTATATTTTTTCTTGCATACTTTTGTAGCTGACTTCGAGATCTTTCCAAAACACTACAATAAAATATTTTTTCATGAAGTATTTTTCGAGTTATTAAGGCTGCAAATTTGCAGTATTTTGACATAAAATACAAAATATCTTGGGAAATATTCATTTTTCGATTATCATACCTTAATACTTTTATGCACAGAATAATGAGATGAATCAGTTAATGTAAAGAAAACACATAGTTACCTTTAAAAAAAAATATGAAAATTGCAAAAGCAGTTAGATAATTTATTTCAAGTAAACAATATTAAAATTCAATTGATTCGTCTCATTATTCTGTGCATAAAAGTATTAAGGTATGATAATCGAAAAATAAATATTTCCCAAGATATTTTGTATTTTATGTCAAAATACTGCAAATTTGCAGCCTTAATAACTCGAAAAATACTTCATGAAAAAATATTTTATTGTAGTGTTTTGGAAAGATCTCGAAGTCAGCTACAAAAGTATGCAAGAAAAAATATAGTGTTCCATTTAAGAAATTGAAGTTGACCTTCACGTAACCTTCAAATGGCTATTCAAGGTCAAATCAATGACACCATCTCATGTCCCCCTTGAAACCATACAACTTTTATCTGAAACATTTTTGTCTTAAATTTTTGGATTTTGAGAAATTTTAGTGGAAAGATTAAAATGGCCTACCCTGTATATACATATACTATATTTCTTTTTATTCAAAAAAATATAAATAAAAATATTTTTTAATTCGATAATTTCTTATAACCTATAAATATATATCAATAAAGTGAAGCATTTTGTAATTTAACACATTATATCTAAATATTCATGCAACATTTGTTAAGCAAAAAATTTAAAAGTATATTTTTAATAATTTAATATTGTATAAATTTATTTTTAATCTTATGTTTAAGCTTTCACATGTGTATATTATACTATCTAAATTTCTTGGAGTGAAAACTGATCAATCTCATTCCAAAAGAGTGATTTTACTCCAAAAGAGTAAGATTCCACTCTTTTGGAGTAAAATTCCACTCTTTTGGAATGAGATTGTTCAGTTTTCACTCCAAGAAATTTAGAGAGTGTACATGTCAAACACAATTTATTAATGTTTATGAAAAAACTCTTAATGTATTTAATTGATGTTGTCAAGGCATTATTACTGCTTTATTATAAAGATTAATTAAAATATAATAATACTTGATGAATAAGACATCTGGAATATAACGTGAATTTCAAAGATCAAATTAATTTTTTAAATATTTGTTTATACTGATAGTAATAAATGATTTATTGCATATTAAACACAGCTGAAAGTAATCCTACTGTGTATGTTTATAACTTTCTCATTATTGAAATTCAAACTCACATTTTACTTATGAAGTATCAGCACTTGACAAATTAAGGTATTGTATGGCATAATTCGAAATTATCAAAAAACAAACACACGTCGTTGTTCTTGTAAATTTGTCTTGAGTCTAATTATTTTTTTATACTTCACTTTTTCATTAAGATATATTGCAAATAATGTTACGTAATTTATTTATGTTTTTAAAGCTTAATTCGTGCAAAAATTTTTCTTTATCGTTTATATCTAATTATTTATTTTATTTATTTACATAATTTTTGTATTAAGAAAATAATAAAACGGGAAAAGTAATTCTCTCTCATTCTTTTAATTTAAATTACTACAGTCCTGTTTCTACGATAAATTTCAAGAATGGTGTAAAGTGACATTAATAAGATGTATTGAATAAAGTTTAACAAAGTCTTTTGTTTGTTCATGTAATGCACGTCATACCTGATAAGATAAGTCCTAAATATCAATAACTTATTTTATTAGGTGTGGATGATTTATGGAATCGGTATATAAAGTAGATTAAAGCGAAATTCGTTCACTTTATATTTCTCGTTAAGACTTTATATTTCGTATATTAAAGATAGAAAGAAAAAATTTAAAAAAATGTTTGTAAAATTATTTACGGTGACACTCGTGGTTGTCATTAATTTGCAAGAAATTTATGGCCACGGAATGCTGTGGGATCCTATAAACAGGAGCAGTGCCTGGAGAAAGGGCTTTCCCGTACCGCCTAACTATACCGATAACGAGCATTTCTGCGGTGGAGTCGGTGTATGTATATACATTACTTAAAAAAAGAAATTGAATTTGTGAAAAGCATTTTGAAGCTTGAAATTTCAACTATAACGCAGAATCGGTGGTTTTTATAATTTTTACAATTATTTTTATCTTCCTGTTCTATGCTTTAAAAAGGGACACGTTGTTTTGTTCCTTAAAATTATGTATTTTTGACATTCTGATCAACATTGTATCAAAAAAATATAGGTTTACTTTCAAAATTATGGAACTCAGTAAAAAAAAAAAATCGTAGGAAAATTTAAAAAATAGCGTTTTATAAGGAAAATGTAGTTTATGAAATTGCATTTCTGAAATAAAATGTAGAATTCGAAAGACATTTTTTTATAAAAATCCTGAGCGTCAAAAATACATAATTTTAAAGAACAAAATGTGTATTTTTCTAAAACATAAAATGGAAAGAAAAACATTTTTTAAACTATTGATTCCGCATTAAAATTGAAATTTTAGGTTTCAAAATGCTTTTTTAATTTTTAATTTACGATGATTTTTTAATTTTATTTCGAGTTTCAGTGGTTTGAAAATAGCATAATTTTTAGGGTAAAAAAAGTGTTCCTTATTATAGGATTGAAAATTCGGTTATCAAAATACATAATTTATTTTAATGTTAACAGGCAAATATTTGAATATCATGGTGTTTAAAAAAAAATAGGAACAGGTAAAAATTGCAGAGTTTTGAGGTAGACATAATATACTCTAGTGGCCTAGAATTGTCCTTGAGTGATATTTTTCAAGGTCGTTTAAAGATTAATCTAATTTTTTTAAAATGAAATCGTCTTAATTTTTTTCTATATAAACGATTCTTTGCACAACATTCAACATGAAAAGTTATAAGAGTAGAATGACCAAAAAGTGAATAGTTGCGACGAGATATTTTATTACCTTATTTTGATACAATTTTACAGCTGTTGGGCAATTTACGTACTTTTCTTGAAACCAATTGGGTTTTCTTTATACAATTGATTTCTTTTATTATTTCCGGCATAAAAGTATAATTATCCGAAAATGAATATTTTACAAGATATTTCATATATGTATATGTATATAGTTCATGTAAGATTATATCAAACTAAAATATGAAATATATATATATATTTTATAAATAATTCATTTTTCGGTCATTTTAGCCTTATAATTTATTATGCCTAATATTACGAAGAATCAATTTATGTGAAAATTATGTTTTTTTTTATACAATTGATTTCTTTTACTATTTTCGGCATAAAAGTATAATTATTGGAAAATGAATATTTTACAAGATATTTCATATATGTATATATGTATATAGTTCATGTAAGATTATATCAAATTAAAATATAAAATATTTCGTAAATGATTTATTTTTCGGTCATTTTAGCCTTATAATTTATTATGCCTAATATTACAAAGAATCAATTTATGTAAAAAAGAGTGATTTCGTTTAAAACAACTGTGTTGATCTCTAAATGACTTTGAAAAATGTAGAGGCAATTTTCTAGATCCCCCTAAAAACGCTATAACTACTACTTTTATACAAAATATTTTTTCCAAAACCGCGCGCGTTTAAAATATTTAAAATAAATATTAAATATTATTATTAGTATATTATTATTGTTATATTTATATTAATAGATACAGATACAAAATTTCAGTATATTTTCATTTTATTGCAGAAACTAAATTTTGCGATATACAACATTATATTTCAAAGATATTCATTACATTGAAGAATTAATTTAAAAGAAAATTCCAATGTAAATCAATAAAATAGAAAAGTTATCAAATATAAGAATAACACATTACAAAATTATAATTTATAATTTTTCCTGTATTTTTTGCATTTTTAATTTAATTTTAAAAAATTATAAATAATTTCATTAATTAATAATAATAAGAATATTAGATCGGCTCTTTAATATAAAACACGATATACATCTCCTTCTTCTCGGCCACAGAGCCAAACGTGATGTTATTGCGAAAATGGAAGAGCATTCGCCCGGCAAGCGGAAGGTCTCGGGTTCGATTCCCGATTTAGTCAATTTTCGAACCAATATTTTTCTCGCCTATTTCTTTACAGGGGAAGTTAAAAGAGGAACAAGGAGAATTCTTGAGATCTCAACCATAGGATACAAATTTTCAGATTCCTTAATTTTCTTACTTAATTTTCGCAATAACATCGCGTTTGGCTCTGTGGCCGAGAAGAAGGAGGTGTATATCGAATTTCATTAATTGTTCAATAATTTATTATTAATAATTTTTATCAATGTTTGTATTAAACTTTTAGTTAAATAATATTTGTGTGCTAATAATGCATTTCTAGTAAAATATTACAAGTTTTATAATTTTTATGTTTATCATTAGTTTTTGAAAATATTACTAGATTTTCTTCAAAATTTGCAGTATTTAATTATATTTAATTGTAGAAATTTTAATTTGTATTATTCAGATTTTATATATATATTTCCATTTTCAATTTAAATTTATATATTGTAATTTTGACACAATATTTTTATAAGAAAAAGAAAAAATATATATAAACTTAATTATATCAAAGAACTTTTATTAAAAACTTCTTTATTAGATTCAACATCAACGAAATGGAGGCAAGTGCGGAGAATGCGGTGATAATTATGCTCTACCCCGACCACGACCAAACGAAAATGGAGGCATTTATGGAACCGGCGTCATTGTCCAAAAGTGAGTAAAATATAATAATACAATTATAACAATTCAAATAAAACAAATAAGAAATATTTTTATCGGCTCTCAGTATTAATTATAATATAAATATGATATTTAAATCGGCTAATAAAGCCAAGCGCAAAAATTAATTTTTCGGAACTGTATCTCTTGGTTTGAGATTACTAAATTCCATATATTAATTAACCTCGAACTTACATATGGAAAAATAGGCGAGAAAAATATAGGTCCGAAAAGTCGCTGAAGCGGGAATCGAACCCGCGTCTTTCACTTTCCGGGTGACTGCTCTTACCACTAAGCTATTCAGACCCTTTCGATCCTGTATTTTTCATTTGCCTTATAATAGATGTTAGTAAATTTAAATAGAAAGTAGAAAAATATTTAAAATTATTAAAAAAATTAACAATAAGCTTTTAGTTTCAAAGAGAATCATGTTTAGTTTTTTATTAATTGAAGATTTTTTCATTAACTCCTTGAGTGTCAGGCAAGAAAAACGCTTGTGTGCCAAGGATGCTATCAATGACATAAACTTAGAAATATAAAGTAAGTCACTTTTCCGGGGTTTTTTGTGGTACTGATCAGAAATCCATGGTCAGAATTCCAAAATTCAAAATGACGGATAATAATCTGAAATATTTTTTCAATTCCCTGTATTGCTAATTATCGGTTTAATTTTAGATTTTCAGTATGAAAAAATGTTTTATCTGATACATTGAACCGGTATTTGCAAAGTAAAATAACTTTTGAACTATACTAATTTTGAAGAATTATTATCCGCCATACTGGATCCGCAATTTTCAATTTCTAAAATCCGATGTCAAACTTATAATCAGTTATGAAATATGCGGATTTTTCTTTTATGATGCACTTTTGGCCAGTTTATTTTGACGGATTTTTCCGTCATTGATATTCAAGGGGTTAATATACATTTTGTATAGGCAATTATTTGTAAAAAATATATTTTGTCAGAGCACAAGAGAGAATTATATTTGAACTGTAAATATATTGTATTTTTGATACAGAATTATAATTTATTATTAGAATTAGTTTTGGGTTAGGTTAGGTTAAGTTGTGGTTTGAATCGAATTTTTAATACAAACAAAAAATAATTTATGCATTTTAATCTATATCTTCACCTTATGTCTTTGGTAAATTCTCGAAGCAATAAAGAATAAGAAGTTAAAAATATGTTATATATATACATGTATATATATATAACATGTGTATATATAGTTTCAGTGGACAAAACAGCAGAGATGGTTGTAAAATATAAGGTTCTTATTACTCGAAGTCGATTTATTTGTTTGTTTGTGAATTAAAAGGATCATTGCATTACGTTATATGAAAATGTACTATATACATAAAAATTTTCCTATGCGCAGATACAAAGCAGGTTCTACCATTGATGTAATAGTTCGTCTCACAGCCAGTCACTTGGGTTACTTTGAATTCAATCTTTGCCCATTGACAACAGAGAAGGAATTAGAAACAGACAAATGCTTCGAGCAGTATCCTCTCTCATTAGCGGACGGTAGTGGCTACAAATACCCTATTCGTATTCACGGATCAAATGATCATAACGTCAAATTGGTTTTGCCGAAGGATGTCACATGTAAACAATGCGTACTCAGGTTAGAATTACAAACATAAATCAATAATGTCTAATAAATAATAATTATTTAATAGTATAATATATAATAGTTTTTAAGAAAAATATATGTAATTTACCATTAGCAGCTATATATATTTTTCTTAAAAAAAATTATGTGCTTTTCTTTACATCAATTGATTTTTCTCATTATTTCATGCATAAAAGTATATTGAGATAAGGTTATTAAAAAATGAATATTTTACGAGATATTTTATAGTTCATATATAAAATTATGTCACATTAAAGTATAAAATATCTCATAAACTTTCATTTTTTGATCATCCAACCCTTAACTTTTTATGTATAAATATTATAAGGAATCGATTTATATAGAAAAAGTATAATAGTTCAATTAAAAAAATAAAGTTAATTTTGAAATGACCTCTGACCTCTAGATCAAGGTGAAGGTCACCATCAAGTACCCTCTTTTTAATTAAAAAATTTTTTTTTATATTCCACTTCTGAGATATTTCAGAGGTCCGAAATTTTTTCCTTTTACCCTATTTTTAATATATATTATTACAGAATATGATTTCAGTAATAAATTTAATTGTCTTATCTCTGATTCAGATGGCACTATCGCACCGGAAACACTTGGGGCACATGTGAAGATGGAAAATCTGGCATGGGTTGTGGCCCACAAGAGACTTTCAGAAGCTGTGCTGATATCTCTATCACAAATTAACATAACCTAACTTCAACACATATGTTCGAATCATATTTATTTACCTTTATGCCATCTTGAAAGCGACCAATTGAAGCTTATGATCTTTAATGGAAGAAAATTCGGATTTTTAATTATTGAAAAATTTTTTGATTTATCAAAACTTATTGAAGCAGGCAAAATGGTTAATATTTCCATTAATTTTGGGAATAAAGAAATAAGTTTGTTGTATGCACAATTATATATATTTTTCTTCTTCCTTTCCCTATCTCGAAATAGGAAAATTATAATTGTAATTGAGATTAATGTCGCGTACGCAACATTAATCTCAATTACAATTTATATGAACGGAGCAACGAAATAGGATTGTGACTTTGACATATGTTGTCAAGGTCATCCTCTTGAGTGACCTTCAAAAGATTTTAGCCGTCACTCATTTTTTATTAAAAAATTTTATTAAGAAATAAATAAGTTTAAAAACCATTTAGTATATTTACTCCTGTTGTCCGGTTTCAGTGCAAAACGAAATCTATATTTGCAAAATTCCACATGAATTCGCAACTTTAAGTTTTGCAAATATAAATCTCACACTGAAAGCACTATTGGATGATGGGGGTAAATATCGCTTCGCGTGAAAAGTTGCAAACCTATGTGGAAATTTCCAACAAGACCTCATCGTTAACCTAACCTAATTTAATATAACCTAATCCAAATCTATTGCAGTTTTGGATTCGGACGTGTCGCGTGCGTTTTTACGCGTTAAGATACTTTTTGTATCGTGGAGGCAGATCGTCTCTTCGTCTACCTCCATGGTATATAAGTCGATCAAGAGATAGAATATAATGCAGCTGTTGGGAGAACCCGGATGCGAGCGAAATGTCGTAGCCTTTCCTCCAAGTACTGTGCTTGAGATATAAGAAAGAAGATTAGACGACAGGAGAAGATGGGAAGGAACTAGAGAATTTGCGCGGGAAGCCATGTATCTGAGACAAAGGCTCACCGTCCGGCAGGTCCGAAGAACGGTCGAGATGGGCTAATGTATCCGTGTGTGGCCGTTTTTGTCTGCTTTTCCTTGACATCTACACTCATACAGTTGATGATGCTTCTGGTTTTGGAAAATCTCGTAGTAGTCCAGAAATGAGCTGATTTGATAAAGTCTAGCGGAAGCACTCAAAGGCACGTCTTTGCGTAGAGCGTCCAAGATGGCGACCTTCCAGCGATGATTTATTATTAATAAAAATTAATGCTTCGGACATGGGACATTGGATTATGTTAGATTATATTTGTTGGATGATGGGAGGGGTATAGGAGGAGGGTCATGTCATAGCCCCTCTCGCCCATGCGTTCAATTTACTACACACAAACAATTAAATCTGTTAAGCTATTCTCTTTGAAATATACATAGTGTCAGAAAAATTACATTTAATTTTTAAACTTTTTCTGTTAATAACTTTTTAATAAGCAATGAGCGACAGCTAAAATCTTTTGGATGTTACTCAAAACAGTGATCTTGACAACATATATCAAGGTCACAACCATATCTTTGTTCAACGCAACATTTACCATTTGTTTTAAAATCTCCTTTTTTAAATCCTTAAAATAAATTCTATCCCAGACAGCACATAATATTTATGATAAAAATTCATAAATATTTATGAATATATATTTTTTCAAATATTATATAAATATTTTGAAAATGTCTTATAAAAACTTTTATTTAACATATTATTAAAACATAGATTAAATATTTCATATTTATGGTATGTAAAGATAAATATTTATAGTAATTATTTTGTAAATATTTTTTAACTAAATTGTTGTGTTGCGGAAATGATCACGCAGTCCGCGCGCTGTTTGTGTTTTTTGCGAGATGGTCAAAACTCTGCAAATCTGTCGAGAGCCAAACAGCGGCGAAAAATAAATTTGCGAATCATAACAAAACGCGCCTCTTGTCTTCGACCAAGGGCATCGTTGCCGCCTAACAACATCGCCGAGCGAAATCGAGAGAGACCATTATTTTCCCCCGAGAGAACTGACGTGTTTTTCTTTTTTTTCTCCCAAGGTCCGCCGAAACCTAAAGACACACCACGCTCTTGAAGTCGCACCCTCAGTGCCTCTAAGTACGCCGCAGCTTCGAGTCGTGCCAAAAATATAGCTTCGAGTTCGCGCCAAAATTGCACTAAGTATTCTCGCCAATATCGCACCGCTGCAACGTGCAGTTAATAAGAATTTACTGCATCAATTACTTTCTATTTTTTTTGTGTGTCTAATTACTTTACATATATATATATATATTCTTTTTTTGTGCTTTGTTTTATTTCATTAAACACTTTTGTGAACAGTATATTTTGAACATTTCTTTATTCTTTATAATATTCTGGTGTTCGTTCCACCTCACTCTAAACATTTTGGTCCTTCGAGCCGGATCGTGCACATCCGAGCGAGTGGTGAGTGAACACGAGTGTCGCGGTGACGGTAATCCTGGTGCGAAGGGCGTGACGTTGACTTAACTCGCGCAATGAGCCTCGACGCCGAAAGTGTCCTTGACGCTCAGTCCGAGCTGTACGGTCGCATAGCCCGCGCCGAAGAAAACCTGAAAAAGTTAGGAGCGTCAAAAATCTCAATCGGCAGTGTGGAGTCGCGACTCCAGACTCTGGAGGCAAACTGGGATAAGTTCCAGCTCAATCACGAAGAGCTGCGCTCCAAACATAAGAAGGTGCTCGCTGACCACGACTACTTCAAGTCGAGCTGGATTGTCACGGTCGAAGACAGGGTGATGGACCAGCGCTCAACTCTGCTGGATTTGCTGCATTCCCTTCGCTCCAAGCCGGAGAGCGGAGCGGAGCGAAAGATGATAGCAGCTTCGGAGCCCGCGTCGCAGCGGAAGCTGCCCAACATCGAGCTTCCACATTTCTCCGGTCGCATTGAGGATTGGCCAGCGTTCAGGGACCTGTTCCTGTCGATGCTGGATCGCCATCCTTCGCTGGCAGATGTGGAGAAATTGCACTACCTGAAAACAAGAGTGCAAGGTGAAGCCGAAGATCGAATTCGCAATTTGCCGACAACGGAAGGCAATTTCCGACGAGCATGGGCAATCCTCGAGGATCGGTTCGAAAACAGGCGAGTCCTTGTGCGCTCGTGCCTCTCGTCGTTCTCCGCAACGCCTAAAATGAAGAATGAGTCCGTCGCCGACTTGAAGAAGCTGGTCAACTGCATACTGCAGACGGCTGGCACGTTGGAAAGCATCGGTCGCAAGGCAGCATACGACAACGACCACTTCGTCCACACAGTGATCGAGATGCTAGATCCTCGATCCAGACGCGAGTGGGAGGACACAATCTGCGATTCACGAGATCCGCCTTCGTATGATGAGCTGAGAGCGTTCCTCGAGAGCCGCCTGCGAGCTTTAGAAGCGTTGCATCCTGCGAAGCAGGAGCCCGCATCCGTTTCTGCCTCCAGGTCGGCGAGCGCGTCTTCAAGGTCGGCGCGCGCCAACCTGGCGCAGAAGCAGCAGAAAGGAGGTCGGTGCCCACTATGTCAAAAGGATCACTTCATCCTCCTGTGCATTGAGTTCCGCAAGAGGCTGCCGGCGCAGAGGAAGGAGTGCGTGGAGAAAAACAGCCTCTGCCTGAACTGCCTTGGCAAGCATCCTGTAGCCGAGTGCCGATCTGCGAAGAACTGCATGGTCTGCAACGCGAGGCATCACTCCACGCTTCACGAAGCCTGTTCAACAACGTCGGCAGCCAGTGGAGCTATCGCGACATCGCTACACGTGAGTTACCACCACGAAGAAGATAGTGCCGCTGGCCTCCTGGCCACCGCACGCATACACGTCAAGAACAGACATGGCGAGCTACAAGCAGTCCGTGCGCTCATCGACCCGGGATCTGAGGTGTCGCTCGTCCACGAGGCGCTGGTGCAGCGACTGCATCTCCCTCGTCGCGCCACTTCTATGTCCATCTCCGGTGTCATCGGGCGGCGAAGCGGCAGGCTGCGGGGCACGCCCCTTGAGCTGAAGTCGCGCAACTCCGACTTTGCAATGCGAATTTCCGCATTGATCCTCCCCCGCATTACTGCGAGCAACACCTGCGTGCCGGCCACGACTCAGAGTTGGCCCCACGTCCAGGATCTGTGTCTCGCCGACCCAGACTATGGAGCGAGCGACCCAGTGGAGCTGCTGCTGGGGGTGAAGGAGTATTCCGCAATAATGGAAGGAGAAGTACGCAAAGGCGGCCCCGGCGCTCCAATGGCTCAGCGCACGGCATTCGGGTGGATTCTCCTGGGCGAAGTCGACGGCGCAGCAAGGTCCGGGGAGGCATCATCCCATCACTGCCAAGTAGACGAGGACCTCGTGGGACTGGTGCGTCAATTCTGGAGCCAGGAAGAACCACCGACCAGTTCCACGCCGCTCACGGAGGACGAGCAACGCTGCGAGACATTCTATGTCTCATCGCTCCGCCGCACGCCTGAGGGACGGTACGTCGTGCGCCTCCCGACTACCACGACGCTGCCAGACTTCGGCGAGACGCAGCGCACGGCCGCATGGCTGGTTCGCTGCATGGAACACCGGTTTGCGAAAGACCCGGACTTGCATCGGCTCTACTGCACCTTCATGCGAGAGTATGAGACGCTCGGCCACATGCTAGCAGTCTCCCCGCCGTCGGAGGTCGAGCGCGCGCGCACATGCTATCTCCCGCATCACGGCGTACTCAAGGAAGCTGCACCAGAGAAAAGAATCAGAGTAGTGTTCAACGGGTCATCGCGCCTCAATTCCGGTGACTCGCTTAATGCTCACCTCTTCGCGGGTCCCAATCTGCTTCCAGCGCTGAGTGATGTGCTCCTGAGATGGAGGAGGCATCAATTCGTGCTGGCCGCTGACATCGAGAAGATGTACCGCCAGATCTTGGTGCATCCCGACGATCGAGATCTGCAGAGGATAATATGGCGGCCGACGGCTGACGCTGAGCTGCAGGAATACCAACTGCAGACGGTCACCTACGGCCTGACCTGCGCGCCATTCCTCGCGATACGCACAATCCGGCAGCTGGCGAAGGATGAAGGAGAGCGATTTCCTCGCGCTGCGGCAGCGCTGCGGCAGGACGCATACGTGGACGACATCCTGACGGGAACCGACACCCTGGACGAGGCGCAGGCTCTCCGCGACGAGCTGATCGGCCTCTGCACGGCGGGCGGATTTCCTCTTAGCAAATGGTCAGCCAATGCAAACGCCATACTCAAGGACATCCCCGAGGAAAGACGTCAAGTGCGAGACCTGCGTGAGTGGGAGAGCGACAAGGGACACTCCGCGCTCGGCCTCCGCTGGCATCCTCGCCAGGATTGTTTTGCCTTCAGGGTACAGCAACTGAGCAGCCAGCGAGTGACGAAGCGAGTGGTACTTTCGCAAGTGGCTCGCTTATTCGATCCCATGGGCTGGCTGTCGCCGGTGATCATCAAGGCGAAAATTCTCATTCAGACGATGTGGCTGCAGCATCTGGACTGGGATCAGCCTGTCCCCCCGACGGAAGATCGGACTTGGAGAACTTTTCGCGACGAGCTCCCCGCTCTGGAGAGCGTGCACGTGCCTCGTTGGACACAGTGCAAGGGATCAAACAGTGACCTGGAGGTGCACGGCTTCGCAGACGCCTCCGAGCGAGCATACGCTGCGGTGGTGTACCTCCGCACCAGAGGAGTGGAGGGCGAGCGCCGTGTTTTCTTGTTGCAGGCGAAAACCAAGGTGGCCCCTGCGCAGCCGGTCTCGCTGCCAAGGCTCGAGTTGTGCGCGGCGGCGCTTCTTGCCAAGCTGACAGCGCACGTCGTCAAGGTCATGGACATCGCGTCCGCTCCTCTTCACCTCTGGTCGGACTCCACAGTGACGCTGGCGTGGATTCAGAGTCACCCGTCGCGCTGGAAAACTTATGTGGCCAACAGGGTCGCCGACATCCAGCGAAGGCTCCCCAACGCCCAATGGCATCATGTGTCCGGAGCAGAGAACCCAGCAGACTGCGCGTCACGAGGCTTGTCTCCCAGCGACCTGCCGGATCATGGGCTGTGGTGGAGCGGGCCGCCCTGGCTGTCTGGAGACGCCACGCTTCCTGCGAGCACGCCGCTGCCGATGGGTGACCCGCAGGAGGAGAGGCGTCAGGTGCATCTTGCAGCGGTCCAATCAGCCGAGGAATGTCCAATGCTGCGACGATTCTCAGTGCTGCAGCGGCTGCTGAGGGTAACTGCGTGGTGCTGCCGTTGGCTCGGCGAGCGGCGCGTTCCATACACCCCGATGTCCGCGCTGTCGCCTCAGGAACTCGAGGCGGCCCGACTTCGCTGGATCCGTCATGTGCAGTCCTGGGAATTCGCGGAAGAGCGGCGAGCGCTGTCAAGGGGCGTGGCAGTCCCGCGAAGAAGCGTCCTCGCTAGGCTGGATCCATTCGTGGACAGGAATGGCGTCATCAGAGTCGGTGGTCGGCTCAAACACGCTGTTTTGAACCCGGATGAAAGGCACCCGATCATCCTCCCCAGGAGGTCGCACTTCGCCGTCCTGGTGATTCGGGAGTGCCACCGCCGAGCCATGCACGGCGGAGTGCAGCTGACTCTGGGGATGGTCAGGCAAGGATACTGGATTCCGGGAGGACGCCTGGAGGTTCGACGCCACATTCATCGCTGCGTCACTTGCTTGCGATGGCGGGCGGCGTCCCCGAATCCTATGATGGGACAACTACCACCGCCGCGGGTAACAGCATCGCGTCCCTTCAGCCAAGCGGGAGTCGACTATGCGGGCCCGGTCCAGGTTCGGACAGCAGCAGGTCGAGGACACAAGGCGCACAAGGCCTTTTTGGCCATCTTTGTGTGCTTTGCAACAAGGGCTGTGCACATCGAGCTGGTGTCCAGTTATGCCACGGATGCCTTCCTAGCGGCTTTCCGGCGCTTTGTCTCACGCCGCGGAATGTGCCGCACGCTGTACAGCGACCGGGGGACCAATTTTGTCGGTGCTGATGCCCAGCTTCGAGCGATGTTCCAGGAGGCTGTGCGCGAAAGCCCGCGCATCGCCGACATCCTTGCCTCCGAAGGGGTGGAGTGGCGGTTCAACCCTCCGGCTGCACCCCACTTTGGCGGCCTGTGGGAAGCAGCCGTAAAGTCGATCAAACACCACCTCAGGAGAGTTATAGGAGAATCAACACTCACCTTCGAGGAGCTAAGCACTGTTCTTGCACAGATTGAGGCATGCCTCAACTCTCGTCCTTTGCAGGCCATATCGGATGACCCGGAGGACGTCTCGGCCTTGACGCCAGGCCATTTCTTGATTGGAGCCGCTTTGACATCGCTGCCTGAGCCGTCGCTGACATCGGAGCCTCTCAACAGGCTCACGCGGTGGCAGCTGCTACAACGAATGAGGGATGACTTCTGGTCACGGTGGTCCAAGGAATACCTGCAGTCACTCACCTCGCGTGTGAAATGGTGGAGGAAAAACATCAACCCGACCGTTGGCGACCTGTGTCTTATCCGCGGAGAGAACTTTCCGCCGAGCAGGTGGCCGTTGGCTCGAATCACCGAGGTTCATCCTGGTGCTGATGGACAGGTGCGCGTGGTCAGCTTGCGGACAGCCACGACGACGTTGGCCAGACCGGTGGTCAAGGTCATCCTCCTGCCGAGGGCAGACACGGAACCTGAGGACCAACCAGCTGATGAGTAGCCGAGACGACCGGGCCGCGACATGACTTACCTCGACATTCAATACCACATGAGCAGGCGATGCCAGTCAAGTTGCCCTTTGACTTCACGTTGCTCTGCAAGAGCTTACCTGCGGCCCGCGAGCTTTACCGCGCAGTGCTTGCAGGGGGCCTGCCGCAATGGCGTGCACCCCCGCACGTCGTCAGCGCTGCAGAGGCCTCGCGGACCCGAGCTCGGAAGATTGTCGTCACAGGGTCACTCGTCACAGACAACGCGCCACTTAACATCAAAATAATGCCGGTCGTTCGTTTACAATTTTCAACCAGCAGGACCGGTCCTATGCTCGTTATCAAGACGCAAAGCGTTGCAAAACCCTGTTGGCAGCGGCCGACCAGACTGGGCGAATCGCGAGCATTTATCGTTAGATGCGACTAACGAGGCGGGCGGAAAATGTTGCGGAAATGATCACGCAGTCCGCGCGCTGTTTGTGTTTTTGCGAGATGGTCAAAACTCTGCAAATCTGTCGAGAGCCAAACAGCGGCGAAAAATAAATTTGCGAATCATAACAAAACGCGCCTCTTGTCTTCGACCAAGGGCATCGTTGCCGCCTAACAACATCGCCGAGCGAAATCGAGAGAGACCATTATTTTCCCCCGAGAGAACTGACGTGTTTTTCTTTTTTTTCTCCCAAGGTCCGCCGAAACCTAAAGACACACCACGCTCTTGAAGTCGCACCCTCAGTGCCTCTAAGTACGCCGCAGCTTCGAGTCGTGCCAAAAATATAGCTTCGAGTTCGCGCCAAAATTGCACTTACAAGGGACATGTCACAACTGTCCGGAACCGATTTGATTCTCCTTGAAATATGTTGTTAAATACACAAATCTAAAAGACACGTATTTTTTTATACGTGCGCAATTTGAGTTTTAAGGGGTGAAACACCCCTTTAAAGAATAACGGTATTTTTCTTTAGGATCAAATATCTGCTAAACTATAAGAGATATAAAGAAAAAACGTACAACAAATTTTAATGGCTTGAAGAGTACTTTAAAGTTATATGAACAAAAATTTTTTTTTTTTTTTTTTTTTTTAAAAAACCCTCACCACCTAATTTTTTTTTTCAAAATTAAAAATTTTGTTTTACCTAATTTAAAGCTTATTTTTTTCCAAATTCAACCATGTGTAATAAAGTTATGTTACGAAATATCATTTTCGAAAATTAATTATAAACGCTCCCGTATATACGCTCATCCGTGCTATGTGCGTAAGTAATTACCGTCGAACAATAAAATATATAAAAAATGTTTTTGTATAATTCTTATTTATGTTTTCTATGTATTTATAACTGCGTATTGTGTATATTTAGATTTAAAAAAAAATTTTTAAATATAATTAATAAGAATTTTTTAAATATACCCCCTGCTTTCTTATTATTTCTTTAATATTTAATTTCTTCTATAAAAATTAAAAACAATTATATTTTATAATAAAATTATTTTTTAATTGAATCTTGCGAATACCAATGTCGCAATATTTGGCATAAACAAATTTTATATCTTACGTTAAATGAATCATAAGATAAGATTATGTGTACGTGTTCCAGATAAGTTATAATTTTTACAATAAAATCTTTAATACGTTAAAATAAATAATAAAATAAGATTATGTGATGACGTATTTCTGATAAGTTAATATAAATTGTTCATGTAGCAGCATAATTCTCACAGTCGGTGTAGTCTTTTCGTTGTAATAATATCTGTGTAAACTGTTCTTTTATTGCAATAGAAAGCAAAATATAACATCTTTGAATATGATTATCAATCCGCTTAACGTTGTTAGACTTTTATTGGTGTCAATAAATTCAATATATTTAACAGAAACGCCAGTAACTGAAGCAGAAGTGGAATTAAAGGAAAACATTAAAAAAATATTACTGGATAGCGTTTTTCATTATAATGGGGTGGAAGTAACGGAAGAAATATATCTCGATTATGAAGAACCTTATAAATTACATAGTTTTGAAATAATTGAAGATGACGAAGAAGCATGGCATGAAGATAGTTTAAATTCTCATCCTCATTGTTCAAATGATGATACAAATTTTGATAGTTCTTATAAAAGACGAGCTGTTGAGTATTGGCGATTTCGGGACACTGATGAAAACAGTAATGACAGAAAAAGGAATCGTCCTCTAAGAGTAGTACAAAATAAATTTAGAAGAGTTTCATCTGAACGTCAGTTAAGGCGATGGGAAGAACAAATACAATCAGGTGGAAGTCGTACAGAAAAATTATCTTACATCTCCAAATTTACACATGATAAATTTACTGCAGCTGTCGAATCAGGATTCATGGTTCATGATATTGATTTAAAAAGATGGGCTTTACAAGCTCAAGAAGAAATAGGAAATTTAAATCCTATATTTAAAGCATCTCACAGTTGGATAGCAAGATTTAAGAAGTCTCACCGAATTGTTTCAAGAAAAGTTACGAAGTTTGTCACTAGAAGAACATTAGAAGATTCTGCTGATTTGCAAAAATCAGCTGATGATTTTCTGGAAACAGTAAAACCTCTTATTGAACAGTTTGGATCTGAAAATATTTACAATTCAGATCAAAGTGGTTTCCAATTGGAACTTCACTCTGGAAGATCATTGTCTAACCAGGGAGAAAAGAAAGTAGAACGTGTCGTGCAATCCATATCATCAACAACCCATTCATATACGATACAACCAATAATATCCTGTAATGGCAATTTGTTGTCCCCTTTATTTATTGTATTAAAAGAAGCTAATGGTAAATTTGGACCAAGAGTACAAGAAAATTTATTTAAAGCAGAAAATGTTATTGTAAAAGCATCGAAATCTGGTAAAATGACATCAGGTATTTTCCTTTTATAATTACTTTTTTTAACAACCTTATTTTATTTAACAATTTAATAAGAGTCATAAAAAAACTATTAAATTAACATTTATATTTTGTACAGATCATTTTAAAATGTGGTTAGAAGAAGCTTATTTCGCAAACATTGGTCCTAATAGCGTTCTTCTTATCGATTCATGGACTGGACATTGCCCCAATATGATTTCGGATTTAACACCTCCTGGAACACATATTACTACTATGATAATACCGAAAGGAACTACAGGGAAAATACAACCATTAGATGTTTATGGATTCAGAATTTGGAAAAATTTTGCTAAAAGATTTTCAGATGCGGTTTTACTGTTGGAAAGTAATATAAACTTACATGAACGAAATAATATAATAAAATTGCAATCTTTGATACATAATCAATTGTCATCCCCACGATATCAAAACTTATTTAAATATTCGTGGTTTAAAAGTGGTTATACGAATGAAAGACCAGACGAATTCGAAAATCCAGTACACTTTAGTTTAGACGAAACTTTAACAAAATGTGATATCGAAGGTTGCAATAATATAGCTGTAGTAAGATGTTCTTGGTGCAAGAAGTCATTATGTTTGAAACATTTTTTTGTCGAATATCATTATTGTAATGTGTATAATGAGTGAATAATATAAAATGCAAATACATTTTTAAAAAAATCTAAATATACACAATACACAGTTATAAATACATAGAAAACATAAATAAGAATTATACAAAAACATTTTTTATATATTTTATTGTTCGACGGTAATTACTTACGCACATAGCACGGATGAGCGTATATACGGGAGCGTTTATAATTAATTTTCGAAAATGATATTTCGTAACATAACTTTATTACACATGGTTGAATTTGGAAAAAAATAAGCTTTAAATTAGGTAAAACAAAATTTTTAATTTTGAAAAAAAAAAATTAGGTGGTGAGGGTTTTTTAAAAAAAAAAAAAAAAAAAAAAATTTTTGTTCATATAACTTTAAAGTACTCTTCAAGCCATTAAAATTTGTTGTACGTTTTTTCTTTATATCTCTTATAGTTTAGCAGATATTTGATCCTAAAGAAAAATACCGTTATTCTTTAAAGGGGTGTTTCACCCCTTAAAACTCAAATTGCGCACGTATAAAAAAATACGTGTCTTTTAGATTTGTGTATTTAACAACATATTTCAAGGAGAATCAAATCGGTTCCGGACAGTTGTGACATGTCCCTTGTTAGTATTCTCGCCAATATCGCACCGCTGCAACGTGCAGTTAATAAGAATTTACTGCATCAATTACTTTCTATTTTTTTTTGTGTCTAATTACTTTACATATATATATATATTCTTTTTTTGTGCTTTGTTTTATTTCATTAAACACTTTTTGTGAACAGTATATTTTGAACATTTCTTTATTCTTTATAATATTCTGGTGTTCGTTCCACCTCACTCTAAACATGTTGGTTCTTTCATTTACCGCTATGTGACATATCTTTCTCGTATTTGATTTTCGTCGTGAGAATTATATAAGGCTGACAGAAACGGAAATTAATAAAATTAAAAATGTCATAAAATTATTTCTATTTTTGAGCTACATTCTGCAACAGAATGTCTTTTAACAAATAAATTTACGTATATATCGATGTGTAAGTACACATCGATATACGTAAATTTATTTGTTAAACTACTTTGTTGCCTAAGTATATTCAGTGTATATTATAATTTTATATTCTACTAGCTTTTCGGACCGCGCGAAGCGCGGTCCTCATATAGCCTATATTAAATCCGTTTTAACACAACAAATTAATTCTTTTTTTGTATTACCGCGAACTACTTCCACATTTGTTGTCTGTCAAAATGTTGTGTATAAAATATCTGGGAGAAAGAAATAGATAACATAGTAGTCATCCACAAAAAAATTTAAACATTTATTTTGGTTAATATATACTTTAAATATTTTTTTTATTACTTAATTATTATATCCTTTTTTACATTTTACTCAATTTTTTTTTATTTCTAATGTACCCA
>NW_028190248.1:0-1208 GCF_048542155.1 Nylanderia fulva | reverse complement strand
TAGGTCAAACAAGGTGATCGCGTTTTTTGTTATCCTACACCTCGAAAAACCAGCATAAGGAAAGTTGCCGCTGAGCTTTTCACCAAAAAAAAAGTCAAAATGTATTCG
Organism: Nylanderia fulva; assembly: GCF_048542155.1. Lineage (NCBI taxonomy): Eukaryota > Metazoa > Arthropoda > Insecta > Hymenoptera > Formicidae > Nylanderia > Nylanderia fulva. Next base: position 1,100 of record NW_028190248.1, on the reverse strand, counting down.
GCGTGAAAGGGGGGGTTTTTAAAAGTTTTTTCCCCCGGCCACCTCAAAAACAAAAAAAATTTTGGGACGGGGAAAAAAAATGAACGCATAGGGGAAAAGCAAAATAAAAAAAAGAGTGCAAAAAACCCGGGAGGGAAAGTGCGGGGTGTCAAATAAATCCCGACATCGTGGATTTATAAACTATCGAAATCGCAATTAATTGAGAAGCTCCGGGGGGGGCAGCTTCATAGAACGGGGGAATTTAATTTTAAAGGGGAAAAACGATAGTAAAAGTTTCCCTTGGGAAAAGTATTGGCAGGGCACGTACAAAGATAAGGTAGCGCGAAGATGACGGCGAAGGGATAGAGGTGAAAAAAACCCCCAGGGGAAGGGAAATTCCCAAAGGGGAAACTGTCAAAATTTCCAAAATTTGTTTAAAACCCTTGGCTTTGATCGGTATTTGGGTTTGAACCTAGGACGCAATGGCTTACTGACAAAAATAACTCGTGTTGGGCTCTAAAACTAATATATTATAATTTTATATTTTTAATATATAAATTTTAAATTTTTGTGTTGATTTAAGAGCCGAATAATTTTCTTAATTTAAAAATTATTATATAAAATTAAAATATATTATTTTTATATATAATTTTGTTATATTTTAAATTTATTATTTTTTTTTAATATTATTATATTTTATTTGCTTGTATTATGTTTGTTTTATAAAAATAATATTTTTTAACGATTTAATTTTTAAATAATAAAATGCAAATATTTTTCAGGCCATACTTCATAAAAAAAAGGGAAACGACAAATTTTGATTTTTGAAATAAAACGAGACATGGATAGGGGGGAAGAGAGAGGAGAGAGCGAGAGCGAGAGAGGAGAGAGGAAAAAGGAGGAAGGGGCGAGAGAGAAGGAGAGAGAGAGAGAGGAGAGAAAAAAGAGAGGGGGAAAAGAGCGGAAAGCCTACACCCTTGTCTCATTTATTCCCCTTTTAAAAATTTGTCCCAAAAACCCAAAAAGGTAATCTTATTTGGGAAAAAAAAACCCAGCCAGGGGACACACAAACCCATTTTAATTTTTTTTACATAAAAATTTTTTTCTGGGGCATTAATAAA
>NW_028190247.1:0-1275 GCF_048542155.1 Nylanderia fulva | reverse complement strand
TTTCTCTAGCAAGCTAGCACCTGACGTACCGAAATGGCGTCATTCGAAATAACAGAAGATCTCCAGCGATTTATCCCGCCATACACTGCAGGTGAAGTTAGAACACTCATCAATGATACCGTGTCATGCCCGTCCACGACCTAACCGGGAGTGCTACATACGAACTCCCCGTCACCATCAAAATAAGTCATCTTGACTTAATCGTCACTCTTTCCTCTTAATACCAAGATCGAAGATTACTTCTTAGCCGACATATCGAAGGCATTGCAGATTAACTATTACCAACTCTATACCAAAAAAAAAAAAAATAATACACACACCTGGTATTGACTACACCGAACCCCGTGGAATCGTGGCACACCGCCTATTCAGGCTCTCTAACCCAAACCTCATTGGAAGTACGTAATTCCCGGTTTCACTCGCTTCCATGGTACTATACGAACGAAGATCTTGATCGTCTTCGCGCCATATATTTTCCCTTTTTGGAAAACCCTCCTGCTCCACACAATCGCCAGGGGAGCAAGGGGGGGACAGGAAATTCCTACGGCAGTTCTCCTTGCAATTTTTTAACGAGAAATCCTCGACCGAATAGCGGAAAATACCGGAGCCAGCATAAAAGGGTTTATAAGCTTGGACCGCCACGCCGGAGTATTTTGGCTCTTCGTTACCTAGGGTTGATAAAATTAAAAATCGAAAACCCTATCCATGGTACGCACTCCACTCTGTAGGGGGTTGGAGTCTCATCTACTCAGCCATTTGGCCCGGGTGACCAAGTCCCCCTACACCTTGGAATCACGGGGGGAGAACGGACAACGGACAAAATTTTTCGGCGCTATTCAAAAACAGAGGAAAGGGTAAGGGGGGGGTCTTTGCCGTTTTCCCCCGGCTAAAGACCCCCCGAACGAACCGGAAGCGTCTTTTTGTGACAAACGAAAGGGGGAAAATGGGGAAATTTTGGAAAATGGGCAGAGAAATTTTGCGTGGGCGGGGGTTTCGAAAAACCTTTTTTGGGTTCTTTTCCCAAAACAAAGGTTTGGCCTTTTTTTGCAAGGGCCGGGGGGGGGCCGTAAATTTTTTAAAAAACCCGGGGAATAAATCACGATAGTATCCAGAAAGGCCCAAAGGGGAATTTTTAAAATTTTTTGGGGGTTTTGGGGGGCCGGGGGAATTCCTTTCCCGGCGATTAGGGGGAGGGGTCGGTTTCCCCCTGCTGCAATTTTTGGGGGCCCAAAATCCCCCTTTCCGGGGGAAAAAAATTCGCATTTGTCTGGTTGG
>NW_028190246.1:0-1278 GCF_048542155.1 Nylanderia fulva | reverse complement strand
ATAGGCGTCGTTGGTCGAAACCGGTGCTGGAAAAAGTTTGTTCCTATCTTCGTTTGTTTAGACTGACAGAGATCGTTCTGGGAGTATATTAATCGACAACGTGAATATTCAAACGTTACAACTGAACACATTAAGGTATTCATAAACTTGCAAAAAATAATCATTGTATGTTAACAGTTGTAAAGAAAAGAAAAACATTCCAGATCCCATTTAGCAATTATACCTCAGAATCCGTTCTTATCTTGGGTACTAATCGAGAGAATGTGGATCCGTTGGATCAGTATACCTATATGCACATATATACAAACCTTTGAGAAATGTAAAGTGCATTCTTTTTTCATCGATTGGATGGTTTGGATGCAGTCTTGGATGAAGGTGGTAGTAATCTCAGCACTGGGCAGAGACAATTGTTCTGCTTAGTCAGAGCTGTGCTACACAATGCGAAGGTACTTCTTATCTGTAATATTAGAGAAAGCAATGTTCGTGTATTAATAACTTGATATTTATTTATCTCTGTGAAATTAGTCTCTTTTCTTATTTTCTCATTTGCTTTGCTTTTGAATAAAAAATTTTAAGTACCCTCAAATTGAAAAATATCTTCGTAAATCCAATGTTTAATTATGGGTTCTATGTAACCCCTCATGGATTCTAACAATTTATTAAGAAACTAGAACTAAGAGTGTAAACATTTTCTGCATTTCTTCTGAAGATAAATATTTCAAAATTAATTTAAATAATTTTTTTTAATTTGCATTTTTTTTACATAATGGGAAATGTCGTTAAGTTATAATCTTTTAGGTATTCAAATTTTAAAAATTTTGTAATTATCATGTGATAAATATAAAACACAAGACGATACACATTAATTGTTCAGTTAATAGGAATTTTAAGAAAAACATGTATTATATGTATAATTGTACAGAATAGTTTATTTTATATATTTATTTAAAAGTAAATAAAATGTTTAGAGTTTGGGCCGCCCGCGCCCCTACACTGAAGGAATCAGCGGTGTTCCCGGCCCCGAAAGGCCCGGGAAACCCCCCGTGAACCCCCTTCGGCTAGGGATTGGGGCTTGCTTTTGTTCCCCATAAAACGAGGAATTCCCAGAAAGCGCGAGTCATAAGCTTTTTTTTATACGATTAATGATTTAGTGAGGTCTTCGGACTGGTGCGCGGCAATGTCCTTGGCTTTGCCGATGTTGCGGGAAGATGACCAAACTTGATCATTTAGAGGAAGTAAAAGCCCTAACAAGGTTCGGGTGAACTGCGGAAGGATCAT
>NW_028190245.1:0-1380 GCF_048542155.1 Nylanderia fulva | reverse complement strand
GGGGAACCCCTGATGAGGCCTAGCATTGACGTGCAAACGATCGTCAAAACTGGGTATAGGGGCGAAAACTAATCGAACCATCTAGTAGCTGGTTCCCTCCAAAGTTTCCCTCAGGATATGGCACTCGGCCGTTCCGCACGGAACCGCCAGTCTCTCTGGTAAAGGAATTGTTTAGAGGCCTTGGGCCGAAACGACCTAAAACCGCGGGTATCCCGGGGAGAATCGCATAGATTCGCGTACCCGTAATAGCGATCGTGTCTCGTGGAAAAAGCCGAGCTCTGCATTCAAATTTTCGCAGCCGCCGACCCGCACGAGACGTAACAGAGGCCCTGGAGGACTGACGTGGAGAAGGGTTTCGTGTGAACAGCCGTTGCACACGAGTCAGTCGATCCTAAGCCCTAGGAGAAATCCTATGTCAATGACGGCGTACAATATACTCGAGTGTCGAGAAATAATAATAAATATTATACGAAGACACCACGCCCGTCGGGCGAAAGGGAATCCGGTTCCTATTCCGGAACCCGGCAGCGGAACCGCATACAATTGGGGCCCTCGTAAGAGTGTTCGTCGGGGTAACCCAAAATGACCTGGAGACGCCGTCGGGAGATCCGGGAAGAGTTTTCTTTTCTGTATAAGCGTTCGAATTCCCTGGAAACCTCTAGCAGGGAGATAGGGTTTGGAACGCGAAGAGCACCGCAGTTGCGGCAGTGTCCGGATCTTTCCCTCGGACCTTGAAAATCCAGGAGAGGGCCACGTGGAGGTGTCGCGCCGGTTCGTACCCATATCCGCAGCAGGTCTCCAAGGTAAAGTGCCTCTAGTCGATAGAATAATGTAGGTAAGGGAAGTCGGCAAATTGGATCCGTAACTTCGGAATAAGGATTGGCTCTGAGGAGCGGGGCGTGTCGGGCTTGGTCGGGAAGCGGGTCTGGCTGACGTGCCGGGCCTGGGCGAGGTGAACGGTCGGCGTTCTCGCGCCGGTCCCGGGATCCGAGCTCGGTCCCGTGCCTTGGCCTCCCGCGGATCTTCCTTGCTGCGAGGCTTCCGTGGCGGCGCGAGCCGTCGTGGTCGTCCTCTTCGGCCGCCATTCAACGCTCAGCTCAGAACTGGCACGGACTAGAAGAATCCGACTGTCTAATTAAAACAAAGCATTGCGATGGCCCTCGCGGGTGTTGACGCAATGTCATTTCTGCCCAGTGCTCTGAATGTCAACGTGAAGAAATTCAAGCAAGCGCGGGTAAACGGGCGACGATCACAGTTTACCCATAAAACGACAGTGGAAGGATAAAGCGATCCCAGGTCTGGCAAAGCGTCCGGCCCTCGTAACGGCGATCGGCAACGTAGCCTAATCGAGGTACGCGACGGTGACCCGTTCTGGGACGT
>NW_028190244.1:0-1382 GCF_048542155.1 Nylanderia fulva | reverse complement strand
GAAAAGACTGAAAAATAGAGAGACTTTGGTGATTTGTACTACTTAATCTACCTATATTCTAACTTTTGCGCCCCAATAAATTTACGATATAAAAAAGTAGGGTTGCATTTTTTATTAATTCGGGCGTTTATTTTTATTTATATAATATTAATCTAAAAGGAGAGGTGCAATCAAAATATCAATTGAGATATAACATAATCGGGTATTTTAAAAAGGGCTTACCGGTAGTTTTGATAAAAGATATAATTTGGCATTTATGTTATTTTAAAATGTTAACACAACTGTATAAGGGCACCACCTCAACGAATATTGATTAAAAAAAAGGCAGCATTTTTAGTGCCAAACTTGTAAAAATTTTTAAAAAAAAAAAAAGATTAGATCAAAAACAAGTTTATTTTTTTATTTTTTAAAATAACCAGGATATTCTAAAAATTCTAAATTTTCCCAAAAAAGACTTAATGTAATTTATATTACAGAGTGCCAAAATTTTGATGTTGAAACTTAGTGGGAATCAGGGTGCATTTACAGTAAAACACTACACGGCCATAAACATGAAGCCTCTTACTATAGAAGTTTTTTCTTTTAATTCTGAATACAAGAAATTATAAAATTTTTAATAATTTTTAAATTACATATTGATACATGTAAAACTTTATATAGTCTACAAAATAAATCTTTTCAAGTACATTTCTTTAATCGATTAAAAAACCCAAATAGAATACTTGCATAGTATCTTCCTTGATTACTAAAAAATATACATATATGTATTATGTATAATCCCATCATAAATGTTATATTATGGGATATGATTTTAAAATTGTTATATTTACCTTACTAATGGCACAGGTTATCACGTACGCGATAAAAACCCCTGTCCACGGTGGTATTAAGGACCGAATACAGCTATAAGAAACGATCAATACAAAATTGGTGCATAACTTTTGTATCTTCCAGTTTTTTAATAAAAAAGTATGACAAGTGTCCCGGGTCCTTTTTAATCCCTCCCGATCGAAATGCAGGATTTTTTTACAAATTTAAAATTTATAACAATATATAGAAGTAAAAGAAAAATTAATTTTAAATTTAAAAGTACAAGCTAGAGAACCATTACTTCAATAAATTTTATATTCTCTCGTTCAAAGTCAACATTTGGTAAATCTGACATCATGGGGAGGCTATCACACTTTTAACACTTTTAAAAATTCTGATGTATTCGTAAAATTAGTGAATTTTTTTTTTATAATATATAATTACTATATGCAGTTCACTGTTTTGTATATCATAAACATTTCTTTTTTAAATAAAATTTTTTAATGATATTTGCAACTTTTTGATATTTATTAAAAACTTTATTTTATGTTACGGGTTTTATTTTTTTATAC
>NW_028190243.1:0-1446 GCF_048542155.1 Nylanderia fulva | reverse complement strand
ACTTAGATAGACAAATAATCCTTTTTTTTAAAAAGAAAAATCGATAGCATCCAGAAACTGGGTTTTGGGCCCCTTCCCAAGTCGCCGTTTCACGTTGACAAATGGCAAAAATTTTTAAAAATTTCGTCAAAAGTAGGGTTTAAATGAAAATATACAAAAGGGGAGAAGAGAGGAGAAACTTTTTTTCTAAAAAGAGCCCCGGGAGCCCTTTGGGGGAAACGGCGAGTTTCGTTCGGGGACCCCAAAGGAAATGGGGAAACCTCCCGGGCCACCTGCGGGCCCCCGCAATCCACCGTTGTATGTTCGTCCACAGGTTGCACCTGCTTTCCCCGTGCCCCTTATTTGATCACCCCAGGGGGGGAGTGCGGGCGCGCCGCGTGCGTGCATGCATGCACTTTGGGAAATTTAGCGACGGACAGCTGCGGCGAGAGCCAGCTTTCGGCTTATTACCTCATTATGAAACCCAACGCGAGGAAAAAAGGGGGAACAAATGTGCTGGTGGGATGCCATTTAAATCGATCATCCGCATGTCCTTTTGAAAAGAAATTTTCCTCAAGTGCGCAAAAGCAGGACAAAGGGGAGAAAAAACCTTTATACTGTACATTCCCGACAACGTTCTTCGAGGGGAAAAAAGAAGGAAACGAGAAGCCAGCTGAAGATCGAAAAAAGATCGCGAAAAAGAGACGATGAGGAAACGTGAAAAGGAAAAAGGAAAAAAGTTTTGGGGATTTTTAAAAAATTTTCAGGGGCCTGCACACTTTGGTACTCTAGAAAAGAGAACCTTTACCTGGGGCTGAACCTTTTAGCGCAAAAAATACAAAGTTCCGTGGCGCGGTGTCTGTATGATAAATTAAAATCTTAAATTGTTTTGGGAAACCCCCTTCCCTTTTCCCTTTCTCCCACCCCAGGAGAAAAAAATCTCCCTAAAAGGAAGCACTGTTCCGCAAATCGAGAAGTCGTGACCTTAAATTCCAGAAGCAGGTCCCCCGAATGTTAAATCGTTTTTTTTTGCATTTTAGGAGTTAAACGGTGTCTTGACCTGTATCCCTCGTATTATTTACTTGTACGAATACAAAAAAAATTCCCCATTTACATTAAAAAAAAAAAAAATTGTTTAAATTAAAAAAAATTGGCGCCCCAACTTTTTCAAAACCTCCCATTGAAAGAATGACGAAATGGCAAGATTTAAAGTTCAAAGTTTAAACTTTTCATTTCCAAAACAAAAAATATATAATAAAATTAAATTTTAATCTTTATTTCCCCCCTCAGGGATTAAGGGCTTTTGGGGAGCGTACCAACCCTTTAAAAATTTCTTAAAATCTTAATTTAGACTACCTTCATTCTACCTTATTTTATCTTCAAAATCTTATCTCTAACTTAATCTACCTATTTACTAATTAAGGAGAGAAAGGGCGTCCCAAACCTATTCCTCGCTTCGCCCGGCTT
>NW_028190242.1:0-1488 GCF_048542155.1 Nylanderia fulva | reverse complement strand
AGCTTTATAGCGACGTCGCTTTTTGATCCTCGTGTGGCTTTTCCTATATTGCAACAAATTCCCAAAAACGCGGATTGTCCCCCCCAAACAGGAACGTGAGGGGTTTAACCGCGTAACGGTTAGTTTTACCCACTGATACTATTTTTCGATAGTAACCTGTCATACGAGGGGAACCGCGGTTCCATTTGGTTCCGCACCGTGAAAAAAGGGAAAAATTTTCTTTATCTCGGGGTCAGTACGCATAAACTGGAAACAGGCCTATCGATCCTTTTGGGTTTGAAGGTTTTTTAAAAGGGAGGTTCAAAAAGTTACCACAGGAAACGGGTTTTTGGGGGGCCAAGCGTTCATAGCGACGTCGCTTTTTTGATCCTTCGATGTCGGCTCTTCCTATCATTGCAAGCAGAATTCGCCAAGCGTCGGATTGTTCACACCGCCAACAGGAACGTGAGGGGTTTAGACCGTCGTGAGACGGTTAGTTTTACCCTACTGATGACTATCTTGCGATAGTAATCCTGCTCAGTTACGAGAGGAACCGCAGTTCTGACATTTGGTTCCGCACTCGTCGACGGCCGGTGGTCGAAGCTACCATCCGTGGGATTATGCCTGAACGCCTCTAAGAGCCGTATCCTCTCCAGTCGAATGTTGCAATGATATCTCTAGGATTCTCGTGAGTCAAGGCCAATGTGTCAAAAAATGTGCACACTAGGCGGCCGGTCCTCGGGCCGGTCGTCGCACGACCCGTTTTGCCGTACGCGCCATCGCCCGTCGGCCGGGTCTCCCCCCTACGACGCACGGGGGGTCAAAGGGCGACAGGGTTTTTTGCAAGTTTGATGTCAGACTCGAATGTCTTAACGTTGGTACCGGCGGGTGTTGTCTCGGTAGAAAAGCAGTTTACCACGGGCTGGACTTTTGGGGGGAAAACAGCCCTGGCTTGGGGGATTTTGTCGCGGTAGACAACTCCCCACAGTTCCCCCAAAGCAACCCGCGAACGGACTTGGAAAATTTCTTTTTGCCCGAAACCAAAAAACCCCAACGATTTGGGAAAATTTTTTGCTCGCCGGGGAAAGCCCAAAAAACCCCAAAAGCTTGGGAATTTTCGCTCGCCCGCGAAAGCAACACGGGGGGGCCCTATCTTGTTTGACATTCGCCATACGGCTACCCCCCCCCCCCCCCCGGGGGGGGGGGGGGCGCTCCCCGGGCATACGGGCCCCGTGCGTGGGACCGTGCGTCGCCGACCGCCGGGCCGCCCGGGGGGTTTACTATAAAATACTGCGCTCGGCGCGTCGAACGAGTCGAGCGATCCGGACAGTCGTAACGTACTTTCTCGGTCTCTCGCCCTCCGGCGTGTTTCGCCGCTCTTCCCCGTACCGTCGCCGACCGTTTGGGCCCCGGTCGTTGGGGTCTTAAAAGGTAGGAGAGTTTAATATTGTACGTGTCGCGCTCTCGAGGGTTTGCAAAAAAACCCGCCCGAACGGGTCAAACGATTTT